>NC_053025.1:12756494-12766586 GCF_003073215.2 Triticum urartu
GCAGTCAAACGGACACGGGAGGACGCTTGATATCCACCCTCTTTATAAAGGGGCAAAGCTTTTACTTTTCCCTCCCGTGCTCAATCGAATCCTTCCCCCGCCTCAAGCTCAAACGCCCAAAGCTCAGGTCAGGTGCTCCGAACCTTCAGTCATGTCCGGATCCAGCCTTCAAGGCCGATGGATGCCCTCCTCCGTCACGGAAGAAGACATCAAAAAGTTGAGGGAGGCCAGGTATCTGACCGCCGAAATGTCGCATCGGCTGCCTCCCGGGCAGGCCGTCCCCTCTCCCAAACCCAACGAGTGCGTCGTGTTCGTCCCACACTTCCTCCGAGGTCTAGGTTTTGCACTGGATCCTTTCGTCAGGGGCTTGATGTTTTATTACGGGCTAGATTTCCATGATCTAGCTTCGGACTCCTTCCTGCATATCACGACTTTTGTTGTTGTATGCGAGGCCTT
Source organism: Triticum urartu (assembly GCF_003073215.2). NCBI lineage: Eukaryota > Viridiplantae > Streptophyta > Magnoliopsida > Poales > Poaceae > Triticum > Triticum urartu. The sequence continues at coordinate 12,756,951 of NC_053025.1, forward strand.
CCTCCGGGTTACCCCCCACTTTGGCTTATGGCTCAAGACCTTTGAAGTGAAGCCGAAGATGATCTATGGGCAACATGCAGAGTGTGGAGGCGCCTTGATATGCAATATGACGGGAGATCCATGTCCCAAAGGTTCCATCCCAGAGGTGTCTGCATTGTGGCAACAGGAGTGGTTCTACATCACGACTCCTAGAAGTGCCAAGTGGGCGGCCGCCCCTGTTTTTTGCTCGGGCCCTCCACCACGACTAATGTCATGGATCAGCAGAGGACTGAGCTAGGGTCTAGCCAAGGACGTGCCTTTACTGCAAAGCCGCATTCGAGATCTCTTCAATGAAGATCTCAGTTTGGTCGCGGTAATACAAGTTATGCTGGTTCGTCAAGTCCAGCCTTGCAAACGTCGGCCCCTTTGCTTGTGGGAGTTCAATCCCGAGGGTCCGCGTGCCATTCAAAATTTTCTCGGTCTGACGCATGAGGATATGTATAAGTTATTCTTCGGATCTCAAGTAGAGTGTCCAGAAATCACTGAGGACGTGGGCCTGAGTAGTAACCGCGCCGCCGAACAGGTAAGGAATCTTCCGGCCGAACATATTATCTTTCCTTCGTTACGAAGTTATTTCTGAGAGTTTGCTTTTTCGACCAGGACTGGCTAACAAAGGCGAAGTTGATTCGGTGTTCGGCCCCCCTCCCTGAGGGTTTGGAGAATCCGGTATTGGAAAAGATGCTCCAGACCGCACCTTGCCCGGATCCCTTGAAGGAAGATACTGTGGAGGATAATGCGGGCGGACGCGGGCCCCCAACGCTGCCTATTCTAACCGAGGGAGCGAGCGTCTTGTGAAGGAAGATGACCGGAAGAGGAAAAGGACTGCGCCCGGGAATTCGGAAGCCGAAGCTTCCAAACGGGAGAAGAAATCTCCCACCGGGGGCCCTACCTTGGGGGGCGCTGCTGCCGCACAAAGTCCGCGGGGGGATCAATTCTCCCGGGAGTCGTAAGTGACCCGAAAACTTTAATAGTACAGATATGCCATCCTTTTCTTCTGAGAAAATAACCACCGCATATATTTGTGCAGTTCGGGCCTTAGCCCCTCTCAAATGAGCTCGTCTTCGGATCTTCTTCCAGAGATGATGGAGAGCGAGACGCCTCCTCCGGACTCCTCCGCTCCGGAAGCGGGCGACCCTGAAGTGTCGTCGCGGAGGGCCTCTCCGAGTGCGGAGAGGCCAGAAGGTGATCCATGATCCCGAGGCTCCCAGTGTCCGGCTCCCGAAGAGAGTAGACAAAAGAGTCCGGCGCCGTCTAGTTGCGATCGGACGTTCTGAGGGAGTTGGTGGGGCGAGCGTCCATCTCAGATGATCACCGTGTGCTGATGAATATGGTGATGGAGAGGATGTTGTCCGCCGAAAGCGGATTGCATGAAGCTTTTATGAGTCTACTGACAGGCTTTGAGGTACGTAAAAGGAATGTGTAATAGTCTTGCACATGCTAGGTGTGCCTTGTGTAGATAGTAGCCCCTGAGACTCTGGTTGTCGTCGGAAACGATGACAAATGGAGGATCATGTTCCCAGGTAATAACCATACTGCCTTTATGTGCAGGAGATGGAAGCTCCGGTGGCCAGCCGGACTAGCCAGTTTGCCCGTTTAGAACGGCAGTTGGATGCGGCAGATGCCGACATCGAGCTTGTTAACAGAAGGCTTGACGAGGCAGGGTAAGTATCCTTGTCTGGTAAACGCCACATAGGAAGAGTATGATGCCAGTGTTTTTAACATGTTATGACTGCAGATGGAGCTGCCACTGTTGAAGCCTTGCGGGGCGGAACTTGCCCGAGCCAAGGAACAAGCAAGATTGGGTAATGCGGCTGCTTTGAAGGCGGCCGAAGAGTTGCGAGCCGAGAAGGCCGCACATGGCGAGAGCCGGAAGAGAAGATGGCTAATATGGCCGTAGAATTAAAAGCCGCCGTAGACCGTTGCCGGGCTCTTGAAAAGGAAAACCAGGCGAAGGCATCGGACCTTGAGAAGGCTGGTAACGGGAAAAGACCTCCGCTCTGCTATGAGGGCAAAGAAGGAGGAGCTGCGGGAAGCCGGGGATATTGTAGCCGGGAAGTCCTTTATGCTGCAGAGGAAGTTGGAGATCCACGGTATGCCCCTCTGGATCGGCTGTGGAGTTCGGAGGATGCGTATATGGATTTGGCGGCGAGCGCTGCCGATGCGGCCAAGTACTTCCAGTCAGACGGACCGTGAAGTAGACCAGCTGTTTTGGAAGCAATTCCTTTCTCCCGAGCGTCCTTTCATTGACGGACCAATTAGCCGAATGGGCCGAACTAAATAGGTTGTCCGGACTCTCCATGAGGTCTGTTGTGGATCAGCTATGCGGGAAGGTCAAAACCGAGCAGCTATTTCAGCTTGGTGCAGCAGGTTCGATGTGGTGCCGCGCATAAATGCGATGAAGAGGTCGGCGTGCATAGAAGGCGCACGGATGGCCTTTGCCCGTGCTAAAGCATACTGGGCAGAGATGGATGCTACCACTGTTGCAGCGCAGGATTCGGCCATAGGTCGAAGGGCTGCTGAGCACTACTTTGAGGAAGTTCTTGAGGGTGCTCGTTTGATAGAGACCCAGTGCTCAAAAAATATTATGTTTGAGTGACATGTAATCTCATTGTAAGCGAAATGCTTTTATAAATTTTTTATGAGGCTACTTTTATACTTTTTCCTGAAAGTAATGTGATGCCTCCTGGGCGGCCGTTTATGTATACATGTGTATAACCTGAAAGATTGCAGTCGTCGGCTTCAACCCCCACGCATAATGCGGAGGTGTTCGCGGAAACACGCGTTCACACTTAACCCAATGTCTTGGTCCTATTAAGGAGGTGATAGCGGAGCGAGCGAGGCAACCGGATTATAATGCTTTAACACTTTCACTTAGCCATAGGAGTTTGACAGTGGGGCTACTAGATAAGCCCTGGTGGCTCCGCACTCTCCTGATCCGGGGGTGCGTATATGCCTGGCCGGAAAGCGGCCCTTCGTTAAGGCGGAGGAATTCTAACATTCCCATGGGTCATCGAGTGGTTGACCAGTCTCACGCTAGATCATGACAGTCAGTTTTCGGCTTTCTCTACTGAGGTGCTTGTCCGGATGAACCAAGGCACAATCGCAGTAGTTCTCCTGGTGCTACCTTAGCCGGTAAAGCAGAACGTAAGGCACCAAAACACGGGAGCCGGGCAAACCCAACATTTGACCAAAGACAATGATTCGGAGCTAATGCATATAGGGCCAAACTCGCGACACCGAACACTCTATAAGGTATTCGGTCTTTGTGGTATAAACCGGGCCTGAAGAATGGCCTTTGTAAGAAGCCCTTGTGTCCAGGTACGTGCATTTTTCTGGCGTGGCCACATGCCAAGACGTCAGCATCCTTCTCAACGGTTGATATGTATCAACAAGAGACAGTAAAAAAGGTTTATGCAGGGTCTTAATCTAAAAAGAATCCTTGGGTGGGTCCCTGCTGCACGTCTGCGCCTGTGTCTCCGTTGTGCGTATCCTGGACGGGTGTAGCACGATGATTATCTGTAAAAGAGAGGAATTTAGGTAAAAAGGTTGTCGTGCAAAAGGATATTTTTCTAAAGAAACCATGTATAATTCAAGATAAGAAGAAATCACCACTCGTCTGCGTGCGTTGAGCCCCTTGTACTTTTGAAAGATAGGGGTGTGAAAATTTATTCGATATGGGTAGCGGCGCCGGACTTGATTAGTTGTGTCTGAGGTCTTGACGACCTATTGGATGCTTTTGCTGGTCCGGGCGCCTTTAGTGTGCGGCTGCCAAGGCAGCCTCACTCTCTTCGGCGCGTAGAGATCGCTTGATACTTCCGTGCACTGAAATGATGCCACGTGGACCGGGCATCTTGAGTGTTAGGGATGCATAGTGTGGTCTTGTATTAAAGCGAGCGAAAGCTTCGCGTCCGAGTAGTGCTTGATAGCCACTTTGAAACGGAGCGATGTGGAAAGTTAAATGCTCGCGACGGAAGTTATCGGGGGAGCCGAATATAACTTGGAGTAGGAGGGAGCCCGTACAACGAGCCCCTGGGCCGGGCGTTACTCCTTTAAAGGTAGTATTGCTATGGCGAATTTGTGTTGGGTCTAACCCCATCCCGCGGATTGTATCCTGATATATTAGGTTTAGGCTACTGCCGCCATCCATCAAGACTCGTGTGAAGTGGTATCCGCCAATTGCTGGGTCTAATACCAGGGCAGCCCATCCTGTGTGCCGGATACTTGATGCGTAATCGCGATGGTCGAAGGTGATCGGTTGAGACGACCAGTGGCCGGACTTCGCGGTGACAGGCACTTGGGTATATTTTTCAGGGAGTGCCGCATTGTTTTTTCTCTTGATCACGTGTAACATGTTTACTGTTTTGACTTCGGGTGGAAATTTCTTTTGTTCCCCCTTGTCTTGCTTGGCAGGTTCGTCCTTGTCTTCACTTGGTGTATCCTCCCCCTTGTGTATGGCGTTAAGTTTGCCAGACTGCTTGAAGACCCAACATTCTCTGTGGGTATGATTAGCAGGTTTGCTAGGGGTGCTATGGATCTGACATACTTGGTCCAGAATTTTGTTGAGGCTGGATAGTTCATCCCTGGTGCCTTTGGAGGGCGGCTTTTGGTTTGGCCGAGGGACTTTGAATCCGGCATTTACTGCCGTGCCCTTCGTGTTGTCTTCTTTATTCCGGCGTTTGTTATTGCTGTTGCGCCGTGATTTCCCGTTTCCATCTCTAACTTCAGATGTACTGGGGTCGCTGGTGCTGCATCTGGCTAGCCAGCTATCCTCACCCGCGCAAAAGCGGGTCATGAGGTTTGTTAGTGCAGCCATCGTTCTCGGCTTGTTTTGGCCGAGGTGTCTGGCGAGCCATTCGTCGCGGACGTTGTGCTTGAAAGCCGCTAAGGCTTCGGCGTCCGGACAGTCGACAATCTGGTTCTTTTTAGTAAGAAACCTATTCCAAAGCTTTCGGGCTGACTCTCTGGGCTGTTGAGTTATGTTGACTCAGTCGTCCGCATCCGGAGGTCGGACATAAGTCCCTTGAAATTTGCCCGAAAGGCGTCTTCGAGCTCTTCCCAACTTCCAATGGAGCTTTCGGGGAGGCCTTTGAGCCAGTTGCTGGCCCTTTGAGTTTGAGGGGTAAGTACTTGATGGCATGGAGATCATCTCCTCGAGCCATATGTATATGGAGGATATAGTCCTCAATCCAGACCCCAGGGTCTGTTGTTCCGTCGTATGCCTCTATGTTTACGAGTTTGAATCCCTCTGGAAATTCATGGTCCAGCACCTCATCGGTGAAACATAGGGGGTGTGCGGCACCCCTATAGCTGGGTGTCGCGTTGTTCGGATGTTTGTTGTGTTGCATTGTATGCTGGGGCGCGCTTGCGTGGTCCATAGATGGATCTTGTTGCACCGTCCTTTGGGTGCGAGCCCTCGCATGGGTCGTGTTGTATTGTGAGCGCGTGAATTGCCGTTCTGTGGTGGTAGAGGGGTCGTCTATCCGACCAGGTGGCTGCTTTGATATTTGGTTGTGGGGGGTCTGAGGCCTCCTCATCGAATTCGGGTAGCAGCTTCCGCTTTGGGTAGCTCTTGGAGGGGCGATTGTCGCCGTACCTTGCTGCAGTGTTGATTATTTTGCTCCATCTGAATTGGAGCGTGTTTTGCGCGGCCTTGAGCCTTCGCTTCTGCTTTTTGAGGCTCCTTGCGGTGGCAACGAGCCTTTTACGGGCATTCTGCTGCTCCGAGTGCCTGCCGGCGTTATGTCGTCCAGACCATTATCATTGATAGGATTTGTTTGTTCGGTTTGATTATCCGGATTGCCGTTGTCTGGCAGCGGTTCACCCTGCTCCAGCGCTGGATCAGTGTGATCGCTATTTCTGTCGAGGCAGGATTTGGGGCGGCGCTTGCGTCGCCGCTTTGACTGCTTTTCGAGGGAACAATCCTTCGGTGCGTCCTTCCGCTCCTCGCCGTCATCTTTGGGTGCGTCCACCATGTATACGTCATATGACGAGGTGGCGTTCCAGGGCTCGATAGGCGCTGATTCTTCATCGTCTCCTTCATCGGCGTCCATACCGTCAATGTCGTCGGAGTTGAAGTCGAGCATGTCAGTTAAATCGTCGACAGTGGCTACCAAGTGGGTGCTGGGTGGGCTTTGAATTTCTTCATCGTCCAAATCCCAACCTTGCTGACCGTAGTCCGGCCAAGGCTCTCCTGATAATGAGAGAGACTTCAGTGACTTCAGGATATCGCCGAAAGGCGAGTGCTGAAAGACGTTCGCGGCCGTGAACTCCATGATCGGCGCCCAATCGGGTTCGTTCGGCAGGGGCGCGGAGAGTTCGGAGTCTGGAGAAGAATCCGGCTCCATGGAGTCACGAGTCTTGCAGAGTACGGGGCTGGTGTTCGGCTCAACTGCCGTTGGGATCGCAGCCCCCGAGGTGGCGTCCAACCGCCCCTTCTCGTTCCGCGATCGGCGGTCGGCTCCGAACAGGGTCGGAGCCGATGCGGGTGCGGCCTCCAGGGCACTGTTCGGCGGCAGAGCTAGATCATGCTCGTCGTGACAGTGCGGCGCGCTCGGCAGTGGTTCGAATCCGTCGAAGATCAAGTCCCCGCGGATGTCGGCCGTGTAGTTTAAACTTCCGAATCTGACCTGACGGCCAGGGGCGTAGCTTTCGATCTGCTCTAGATGGCCAAGTGAATCGGCCCGCAGTGCGAAGCCGCCAAAGACGAAGATCTGTCCGGAGGAAGGTCTCACCCTGGACATCGCCATTGATGATCGTAGGAGCCATCGGCTGACGGCGACGACACAGAGGAACTCTCAATGAAAGCACCAATGTCGGTGTCAAAACCGGCGGATCTCGGGTAGGGGGTCCCGAACTGTGCGTCTAGGCCGGATGGTAACAGGAGGCAGGGGACACGATGTTTTACCCAGGTTCGGGCCCTCTTGATGGAGGTAAAACCCTACGTCCTGCTTGATTAATATTGATGATATGGTATTACAAGAGTGATCTACCACGAGATCAGAGAGGCTAAACCCTAGAAGCTAGCCTATGGTATGATTGTTGATGTGTATGTTGTTCTACGGACTAAAACCCTCCGGTTTATATAGACACCGGAGAGGGTTAGGGTTACATAGAGTCGGTTACAATGGTAGGAGATCTGAACATCCGTATCGCCAAGCTTGCCTTCCACGCCAAGGAAAGTCCCTTCCGGACACGGACGGAGTCTTCAATCTTGTATCTTCATAGTCCAGGAGTCCGCTGAAGGTATAGTTCCTATCCGAACACCCCCTAACCTAGGACTCCCTCACCCTTGCCGCGGCAACTCGCCCCACGTCTACGGAGCAAATCACCCTTGAGTCCACTGCCCCCATGGGGCAAGGATTCGGGAGACATCCCCATGGTGGCATGCAGATCTTTGTGAAGACATTCAAGATCAGATACACACTAAGAAGACGACGACCTTTGGCGAGATACCAGCCAGGGAAGACCCCCCCGGCAAGCGCCTTGCCGGGTATGACAGCAGGCGCCTCGACAAGAGCCCTTACCAGGGCCCCGGCAAGGCCCTTGCCAAGAGGACATCCGTAGGGCCACCATCAGGCCCACGCCGACTAAACCTCCACCACCGTACGCAGGCGGCTGCCGACCCAACCAGCTGGGCAGGCACCTACGTGGCGGCATGCAGATCTTCGTGGAGACCCTCCACTGCACCACCTCAGCTGCCTGCCTACCTACATGGCATCACAGGCATCGCTGGCCGGGGCGCGTGTCGACACAAGAAGGAGCGGCGATGGATGAGACAGGTTTCTCCCCCGTCCCCGATAAAGCAAGGACACCTAAGCAAGATGCATTAAATGCGCCTTGTCATGTAATGCGAGGGATAACCTCGCATCAGTGTACCCTTTCCATCTCTTGTGTGCCACTTGGCGACCCCTTTTTCTATAAAAGGAGGCCCGAGGCGACCAGGAGGAGGATTCGGCTTTTTGGAGCTCCTAATGCCCCAGAGCTAGCTCAAGAACAGGAATATACATCCACCAAAGCAGGAGTACGGTTTTACGCATCCTCACGGCCCGAACCTGGATAAACAAAATGTGTACTATCTGTTTGATCCGCTTTTCTCATGATCCCGCGCCCCGCTAACCGTAGTAGGGATTCTTGTGATCCCATAGGTGTCATTCCCACCGACATCTTTGGCGCGCCAGGTAGGGGGCGCAGTTGTGAGAATCGGCTTTAGCAATTAGTTCGACGATTCTTCATCATCATGGTGCCCAAGAAGAAGACGACGGTGGCGGTTGGCCAGGCGAAAGCCGGATAGCCCGTCCCGACGCGGGCGAGCAGCGGACCGGTTGCGGAAAGGACCCGGGGCGCTGCTCGCGAACACCAACACCATCCCAGCTGTCGGAGTTTGGGAGGCGGCGATGTTTGTGCACCTGGTAACGGGCCACACATCGCCAAATCCAAAGGTGGAGCCAGGCCCTCCGTGGGTGGAGCGGCGCCTTCCAAGGTCATCGCCGCCCCACCCGAAGGCGACGCAAGGGCCTCCAAGACTCCCACGCCAGCGCCAACAACGCGCTCCTCCCAGGCAGAACGCGACGAACGGCGTAATCACGCCGAAGATCCCCGGCGCGCGCCGCGGGAAGAGCCCCGAGCGCCACCCTCGGGACGTAGAAGACCTGCCCGCTCGCCGAAGCGCTGGTGAAAACGGCATGCGACCGCGGGGTCGTGATAGAGCTCCTTCTGACGTGGTCAGAAGTCGAAGCACGTCGCGATCCGTGCAGGTTCCGCTGCCACCGACGCCAGCAGAGGCCCTGGCGCGCGCGCAGTTGCTCCTCGACTTTCCTCCCACTACGGGGAAAATCGACGAATGGAGAGCCACTATCCGAAGCCTTGTTGCGGTAGCCAACAAAGACGAACCAAGTCCGGTGGGGTCCCCGGGTCGACGCTCCGATGGAGTCCCGCGCACCAGTGGCGGAAAAGCCGGCGGCACCGCGACCACGGTGCATTCACCTCTTCCCCATCCGGTACCGCGGACGCCGGCTCGTCGCGACGTCACGGGCGACGACATCTCCATAGCGTCGTCTGACCCACGGACCCACTGTGACCAGCGCCAAGTTCTTCGGGAACGAGCCCATGAAGACGCTCGAACCACTATCGAGCACCGACGTGGAGCGCGCCACCAGTCAGACAGGCGAGCAGGGCCTGCTGCGAACCACCCGGCCCCAGAGAGCCCTGGAGGCCTACCTTACGATGTAGGCTGTCCGGCTTTTACCCGTGAGCTGCGGCAGTTCTAGTGGCCCACTCACCGCACCTTCAAACCTGACGTTGGCGAAAAGTACAATGGCAAGACCCACCCGTCTGAGTTCCTCAGCATCTACACCATCGCGATGCAAGCTGCTGGAGCCCGCGATGATAAGGTGCTTGCGAATTACTTTCCATTGGCTCTTAAACCCAACGCCATGTCGTGGTTGATGCACTTGCTGGTAGACTCTATTTCCTCCTGGTCGGATTTGTGACATGAGTTTGTGGGCGCCTTTACTGGAGGTCACCAAGCCCATGGCCAAGCAAGCGACCTGCACGTCATTCCCCAGAAGGGAGGCGAGAGTCTGTGCAAGTATATACAGA
>NC_053025.1:12767586-12783037 GCF_003073215.2 Triticum urartu
CCACCAGGATGAACTGTCCAGCCACAAAATTCTGGACCAAGTATGTCAGATCCATAGTACCCCTGGTAAACCTGCTAATCATACCCACAGAGAATGTTGGGTCTTCAAGCAGTCTGGCAAGCTCAACACCGTACACAAGGGGGAGGATACACCAAGTGAAGACGAGGACGAGCCTCCCAAGCAAGACACTGGGGAACAAAAGAAATTTCCACCAGAAGTCAAAACAGTAAACGTGTTACACGTGATCAAGGGAAAAAACAACGCGGCACTCCCAGGAAAATATACCCAAGTGCCTGTCACCGCGAAGTCCTGCCACTGGTCGTCTCAACCGATCACTTTCGACCATCGCGATTACTCAGCAAGTATCCGACACGCAGGATGGGCTGCCCTGGTATTAGACCCAGTAATTGGCGGATATCACTTCACACGAGTCTTGATGGACGGCGGCAGCAGCCTAAACCTAATATATCAGGATACAATCCGCGGATGGGGTTAGACCCAACACAAATTCGCCATAGCAATACTACCTTTAAAGGAGTAACGCCAGGCCCAGGGGCTCGTTGTACGGGCTCCCTCCTACTACAAGTTATATTCGGCTCCCCCGATAACTTCCGTCGCGAGCATTTAACTTTCCACATCGCTCCGTTTCAAAGTGGCTATCAAGCACTGCTCGGACGCGAAGCTTTCGCTCGCTTTAATGCAATACCACACTATGCCTCCCTCACACTCAAGATGCCCGGTCCACGTGGCATCATTTCAGTGCACGGAAATATCAAGCGATCTCTGCGCGCCGAAGAGAGTGAGGCTGCCTTGGCAGCCGCACACTAAAGGCGCCCACCAACGAAAGCATCCAATAGGTCGTCAAGACCTCAGACACAACTAATCAAGTCCGGCGCCGCTACTTATACCGAATAAATGGTCACACCCCTATTTGTCAATACAAGCAGCTCAACGCGCACCGACAAGTGGCAATTTCTTCTCATTTGAATTATACATGGTTTCTTTAAAAAAACTATCTTTTTGCACGACAACTTTTTCATCTAAATTCCTCTCTTTTACAGACGATCATCGTGCTACACCCGTCCAGGATACGGCACAACGGAGACACAGGCGCAGACGTGCAGCAGGGACCCGCTCAAAGGATTCTTTTTAGATTAAGACCCTGCGTAAACCTTTTTTACTGTCTCCTGTTGATACATATCCACCGTTGAGAAGGATGCTGACGTCTTGGCATGTGGCCACGCCAGAACAATGCACGTACCTGGGCACAAGCGGCTTCTTACAAAGGCCATTATTTAGGCCCGGTTTATACCACTAAGACCGAATACCTTAGGGAGTGTTCGGCCTCGTGAGTTTGGCCTTATATGCATCAGCTCCGAATCATTGTCTTTGGTCAAATGTTGGGTTTGCCTGGCTCCTGTGTTTTGGTGCCTTACGTTCCGCTTTACCGGCTAAGGTAGCACCAGGAGAACTACTGCGATTGGGCCCTGGTTCATCCGGACGAGCACCTCAGTAGAGAAAGCCGAAAACTGACTGTCATGATATAGCGTGAGACTGGTCAACCACTCGATGACTTGTTGGAATGTTAGAATTCCTCCGCCTTAACGAAGGGTCGTTTTCCGGCCAGGCTTGTACGCACCCCGGGACCGGGAGAGTGCGGAGCCACCAGGGGCTATTTAGTAGCCCCACTGTCAAACTCCTATGGCTAAGTGAAAGTGCTAAAGCATTATAGTACGGTTGCCTCGCTCGCTCCGCTATCACCTCCTTAATAGGACCAAGACGTTGGGTTAAGTGTGCACGCATGTTTTTGCGAGCACCTCCGCATTATGTGTGTGAGGGTTGAAGCCGACGACTGCAATCTTTCAGGTTATACACATGTATACATAAACAGCCGCCTAGGAGGCATCACATTACTTTCAGGCAAAAGTATAAAAATAGCCTTATAACAATGTATAAAAGCATTTCGCTTACAATGAGATTACATATCATTCAAACATAATATTTTTTGAGCACTGGGTCTCTATCAAACAAGCACCCTCAAGAACTTCTTCAAAGTAGTGCTCAGCAGCCATTCGGCCTATGGCCGAATCCCGCGCTGCAACAGTGGTAGCATCCATCTCCGCCCAGTATGCTTTAACACGGGCAAAGGCCATCCGCGCGCCCTCTATGCACGCCGACCTTTTCATCGCATTTATGCGCGGCACCACGTCAAGGGACTGCTGCACCAAGCCGAAATAGCTATTCGGTTTTGGCCTTTCCGGCCATAGCTGATCCACAACAGACCTCATGGCGAGTCCGGACAACCTACTCAGTTCGGCCCATTCGGCTAATTGATCAGTCAATGAAATCGGACGCTCGGGAGAATGGAATTGTGCCCAAAACAGCTGGTCCACTTCACGGTCCGTTTGACCCTGGAAGTACTTGGCCGCATCGGCAGCACTCGCCACCAAATCCATACACACATCCCCCGAACTCCACAACTGATCCAGAGAGGCATACCGTGGATCTCCGAACTTCCTCCGCAACATAAAGGATTTCCCAGCTACAATATCCCCGGCTTCCCGCAGCTCCTCCTTCTTCGCCCTCATAGCAGGATGGAGGTCTTTTCTCGTCACAGCAGCCTTCTCAATGTTTGATGCCTTCGCTAGGTTTTCCTTTTCAAGAACCCGGCAACGGTCGGCGGCGGCTTTTAATTCTATGGACATCTTGGCCATCTTATCTCGGCTCTCGCCATGCGCGGCCTTCTCGGCTTTCAACTCTTCGTCCGCCTTCAAAGCAGCCGCATTACCAACCCTCGCTTGTTCCTTGGCTCGGGAAAGTTCTGCCCGCAAGGATCCGGACACTGGGAGCTCCGGGGGTCAATGGGATTATCTTCTGGCCTCACCGGACTCGGAGAGGCCCTCCGCGACGACACTTCGGGGTCGCCCGCTTCCAGAGCGGAGGAGTCCGGAGGAGGCGTTTCGCAATCCATCATCTCTGGAAGAAGATCCCCCGAAGACGAGCTCATTTGAGAGGGGCTAAGGCCCGAACTGCAAAAGATATATGCGGTGGTTATTTCCTCAGAAGAAAAGATGGCATACCTGTGCTATTACAGTATTTCGTGTCACTTACGACTCGCTGGAGAATTGATCCCCCCGCGGACTTTGTGCGGCAAAAGCACCCCGCAAGGTAGGACCCTCTGTGGGAGACTTCTTCTCCTGTTTGGAAGCTTCGGCTTCAGAATCCCAGGGCGCAGTCCTTTTCCTCCTCCGGTCGTCTTCCTTCATGGAGACGCTCGCTCCCTCGGTTAGAATGGGCAGCGTTGGGGGCCCGCGTCCACCCGTATTATCCTCCCCGGTATCTTCCTTCAAGGGCTCTGGGCAGGGTGCAACCTGGAGCATCTTTTCCTGTACCGGATTTTCCAAACCCTCAGGGAGGGGGGCCGAACACCGAATCAACTTCGCCTTTGTTAGCCAGTCCTGGTCAAAAAGCGAACTCTCAGAGATAACTTCGTAACAAATGAGAGATAGTATGTTCGGCCGGAGGATTCCTTACCTGTTCGTCGGCACGGTTACTGCTCAGGCCCACGTCCTCGGTGATTTCCGGACACTCTACCTGAGGTCCGAAGAATGACGTGTACATCTCCTCGTGCGTCAGGCCGAGGAAATTTTGAATGACACGCGGTTCCTTGGGATTGAACTCCCACAAGCGAAGGGGCCGGCGTTTGCAAGGATGGACTTGACGAACCAGCATAACTTGTATTACCGCAACCAAACTGAAATCTCCATTGAAGAGATCTCGAATGCGGCTTTGCAGTATAGGAATGTCCTTGGCTAGACCCCAGCTCAATCCTATGCTAAGCCATGACATCAGTTGTGGTGGAGGGCCCGAGCGGAAAACAGGGGCGGCCGCCCACTTGGCACTTCTAGGAGCCGTGATGTAGAACCACTCCTGTTGCCACAATTCAGACACCTCTGGAATGGAACCTTTGGGCCATGGAGCTCTCGTCATCTTGCGTATTGAGGCACCTCCACACGCCGCATGTCGCCCCTCGATCATCTTCGGCTTTACTTCAAAGATCTTGAGCCACAGGCCAAAGTGAGGGGTAAACCGTAGGAAGGCCTCACACACGACAATAAATGTCGTGATATGAAGAAAGGAGTCCGGAGTTATATCATGGAAATCTAGCCGGTAATAAAACATCAAACCCCTGACGAAAGGATCCAAAGCAAGGCCTAGACCTCGGAGGAAGAGAGAGGCGAACACGACGATCTCGTTGGGTTCGGGGGAGGGGACGGCCTGCCCTCGGGCAGGCAACCGATGCGGAATCTCGGCGGTCAGATATCTGGCCTCCCTCAATTTTTTGATGTCTTCTTCCGTGACGGAGGAAGGCACCCATCGGCCTTGAAGGCTAGATCCGGACATGACTGAAGGTCCGGAGCACCTGACTTGAACTTTGGGCGTTTGACCTTGAGGTGGGGGAAGGATTCGATTGAGCACGGGAGGAAAAAATAAAAGCCTTGTCCCTTTATAAAGAGGGTGAATATCAAGTGTCCTCTCCGTGTCCGTTTGGACTTGCCTATAATCTAGGAGTCCTAGAAGCGGTTGGGTTACCCACGTCCGTATTGATGAGAATCCTGGAATAAGGGGACACGATCTCTGCTTTAACAAGACGTGCCAAGGAAACCGCCTCACATAACGCGCTGAGGTGGGATAATAAAACAACTCGGATAAAGGCTTGGCCGTGGTGTGTCACACTACGGAATACGTCAGCAGATTAGATTTGTGTAAATATTGTTCTCTCTATGGCAATATGTGGAAACATTGAAGCCTGGTTCAGGGGCTACTGAGGGAGTCCTGGATTAGGGGGTGTTCGGATAGCCGGACTATACCTTCAGCCGGACTCCTGGGCTATGAAGATACAAGATTGAAGATTTCGTCCCATGTCCGGAAAGGACTTTCCTTAGCGTGGAAGGCAAGCTTGGCGATACGGATATGTAGATCTCCTACCATTGTAACCGACTTTGTGGAACCCTAACCCTCTCCGGTGTCTATATAAACCGGAGGGTTTTAGTCCGTAGGACAACATATACACAACAACAATCATACCATAGGCTAGCTTCTAGGGTTTAGCCTCTCCGATCTCGTGGTAGATCTACTCTTGTACTACCCATATCATCAATATTAATCAAGCAGGACGTAGGGTTTTACCTCCATCGAGAGGGCCCGAACCTGGGTAAAACTTCGTGTCCCTTGCCTCCTGTTACCATCCGGCCTAGACGCACAGTTCGGGACCCCCTACCCGAGATCCGCCGGTTTTGACACCGACACGCGCTGAGACGGATCTCGCGGCACTCCGCCAGAAACCATGATGATTTGGATCGGAAAAGATCGCAACTGCTCCAACAAATCGCTAAGACACTGGCCCCACAGTGGGCGCCAACTGTCGTGGTTCTATGTCTGACAGTAATGTAGGGGGGTAGGTATGGAGAGGCAAGATCTTAGCTATGGAGTAGTTGTAAGCACACGAAGTTTACGAGTTCAGGCCCTTCTCGGAGGAAGTAATAGCCCTACGTCTCGGAGCCCGGAGGCGGTCGACTGGATTATGTGTGTATGAATCATAGGGGTGCGAACCCTTTACACTGCGGAGGGGGGGGCTTATATAGAGTTCGCCAGCCCCCTCCGGCCCTCAGTTATGCAGGGTTTTAAGTACATTAAGGTCGGGCGTTACTGGTAACGCCCCTAATAAAGTGCTATGATGACCATAAAAGCTACTTAATGACCGACCGTTAGTGTGCGGAGTGACTTTAGGTCTCCTGGCCGTCGAGTGGTTGGATCTTGGTCGAGTGTCTTCAAGTCTGTCGAGTGGAACACCTCCAAGTCGATTGAAAGGTGATTTCTTCTAGAGATGTCCTTGGGTAGGGAAGTTAGGACAGGTCCATGACCCTACCCTAGGTACATAGCTTCATCAGCCGGCCCCCCTTGCCCTAAACCAATTCGGTTTGGGCCTTGGGGGGGCGCTCCCCACACTCCCCTTGCTTCCCTCTATTTCCACTAAGGCCCATATAGGCCCATTAAGCTCCCGGGGGTTCTGGTAACCTCTCAGACATCCGGGACTCCGAACAACCTTCGGTACATCAAAACATATAAACTCATAATATAACCGTCACCGTAACATTAAGCGTGCGGACCCTACGGGTTCAGGAACTATGTAGACATGACCGAGACACGTCTCCGGTCAATAACCAATAGCAGAACCTGGATACTCATATTGGCTCCCACATATTCTACGAAGATCTTTATCGGTCAAACCGCACAACAACATACGTTGTTCCCTTTGTCATCGGTATGTTACTTGCCCGAGATTCGATCGTCGGTATCTCAATACCTAGTTCAATCTCGGTACCGGCAAGTCTCTTTACTCGTTCCGTAATACATCATCCCCCAACTAACTCATTAGTTGCAATGCTTGCAAGGCTTAAGTGATGTGCATTACTGAGAGGGCCCAGAGATACCTTTCCGACAATCGGAGTGACAAATCCTAATCTCGAAATACGCCAACCCAACAAGTACCTTTGGAGACACCTGTAGAGCACCTTTATAATCACCCAGTTACATTGTGACGTCTGGTAGCACATAAAGTGTTCCTCCGATAAACGGGAGTTGCATAATCTCATAGTCATAGGAACATGTATAAGTCATGAAGAAAGCAATAGCAGAATACTAAACGATCGTGTGCTAAGCTAATGGAATGGGTCATGTCAATAAAATCATTCTCCTAATGATGTGACCCCATTAATCAAATGACAACTCATGTCTATGGTTAGGAAACATAACCATCTTTGATCAACGAGCTAGTCAAGTAGAGGCATACTAGTGACAATCTGTTTGTCTATGTATTCACACATGTATTATGTTTCCGGTTAATACAATTCTAGCATGAATAATAAAAATTTATCATGATATAAGGAAATAAATAATAACTTTATTATTGCCTATAGGGCATATTTTCTACATAAGGGTGAAGCAAAATGGTAGCAAGTATTTTTCTTAGTTAGAGAACCAAGGTTATGAATCTAGTAGGAGTCTTCCAGCTAGCAATATCAACAGCACCTGCGCACAGAACGCACACACACTCATCCCCAACTCGGCAAGAGGGTTGTCAAACCCCTTGTCTTGCTAGTTACAGGATTAAACACAAGTGATAGAGATAGATATAGCAAAGTAACATAATGAATAAAAGTAGAAATTGTTTAGAAGAACTCGGTGATGGAGAATAGACCTAGGGGCATAGACTCACTAGTGGTATCTCTCTAAAAAAACAAATGGCATGCTAAACAAATTATAGTTAGGCAATTGACCGAATTGCAATATTTATAACTATGATCATTTATGGTACAATCTCATATAGGATTATGTCTGTGGTAAGTAGGTCGTTAATCCAAATGCATCTACTACTAATATCCACCCTAAAACCGCTATCCAGCATGCATCTCAAGGTATTAAGTTTGCAAGAAACAGAGTATCGCAATAATTAAGATGACATAATGTAGACATGAAGAAGTCAAACAAGATGACAAAATCTCGTCGTTTTATACTTAGTGAAAACAATAAAATATGTGCCTTAGCAGTTATTGTCATTGGGTTATATGACCGCAAGATTGAACCCAATACAAAGCACTACTCCCTCTGAAGAAAATCCTATCGGACTTGGCCAAAGAAGATAGATAGATTGGAGAGCATGCAAAGCTATTTAATTATACATCAAGAAAAAATCAGAAGATTCAATTAATTTCAATGAACAATCTGGTCATAAAATGGCAATTCATCATGTCCCAACAAACACACGACCGGTTACACCAAATTGATCCCGATCATATGAGAAGGCTCGCGGAACATGGCATTGAAAATCCAAAAAGAGAGAGGACTATCTAGCTGCTACTATGGGCCCTAAGATCCTAATGAAACTACCCACACATCATCATGGAGGCATTAGGTTGATAAAGAAGGCTCCGACAATGGACTCCCCCTCCGACATATCCCCGAAACATGACTCCAGATTGGATCTTCTTGAAGAACTTGGGGCTGCGATAAAATTCTTATAAAAATACGGTGCAGGGTTTAGTTATTTGTAGGGATTTCTGGCTATGGAATCGATGAAGGCGGTGTAGGTGGGACCCACATGGCCTAGGGGCGCGCCCTACCCCAGGGCATGTCGGATGGCCATGTGGGGCCCTGCAGATCCTCTCAATATCTTCTGGAGCTTCCATGGTGCCCAAATTTTTTTATTAAGCCGTCCAGTGATTTTGACCTTTGTAGATATTGATTTACTATGAAACAAAAAACAACAGCTCACACTTCACTAATTTAATAGGTTATTCTAGAAAAATAATATAAATTGCTATAAAAAGTATATAAAAGTTATAACATAATAGCATGAGACAATCAAAAGTTATAAATACGTTTGAGACATATCGGTCTACGGTAGGATGGATGACGTTGGGGGCAGGTGCCGCGGAGGGGACATATCCTCCTTGAGGTCCACAACATCCTTGGTCGGAACTCCCTACACTAGTAGAAAACATGGCTTTGGTCCATGCCACATAAGAGCAATAATCCCGGTTCTATTACGAACTAGGACCAATGGGTGCATCAGTCCCTGTTCGTGAGGCCAGGGCGCTGGCCGGGCCAGGGTCCCAGTTTGTCTGACCCCTTTGGTCCCGCTTCCAAACACGAACCAGGACTAAAGGGCCTCGCTCTTGGCGCAGCCCCTTTAGTCCTGGTTGGTGGCTGGAACCGGGACCAAAGGTCGGTCTTCTCTCTCGGTTCTAGTCACCAACCGGGACTAAAGAGATGCCTATATATATGTTCGCCCCTGCCCGCTCACTCCTGTATTTTTTGGCCGGCCGGTGTGTGGGAGGTGTGATACTCTCTGTTCTTACCTCCTATGCACATGAGGTGTTCGATGAAATTCCCGAGCCATACTTAAGATTCTCCACTCCAAGCTCGACCTGGAAGCTACATTTTCCCCAAGATTTGTCTAGCTTTGGCGGTACACCAACTACACAAGTGTTCTAAAAGGTCAGCAACTTCATCCTTTCATATCTCACTAGAAGTTTAGCTCATTTCAAATGCTCTAGAAGTAGAGTCGTTTGTGGGTTTTAGTGGATGAGTGTATGTGGGAGTTCTTTTGATTTAGATGCACATGTGTAGGGTGTTGTCCCGTCCCCATCCTCACCGTCGTCGATCGCCCGCGCCAATCTCGTCGCCGGCACCACCGTGGTGAGCCTCTTGTTCTTATCTTCTTTTTAAAAGAAAAAATTCATACTTGTATGATTTAGATAGATACTTGTATAATTTCTTACTTCTATTATTGTTTGTTATTATATAGTGCCATGGTTTTGGTATCCGCCCCCGTCGGCCCTCGTCCTGTCTATGATTTGGATGTGGTATATTATATTTTATTACTATTTATTTCATTTAGTGTTTATGACAATTATGCCGACCAACGTGACATAGATGTTTTTATCTAGGAGTTATGTGAACTGGAAATTCCAATCGACCCCCTTGTCGAGAAGTTAAATTTAGTTGAAAAACAAAACAATTACTTGAACAAAAATTGAAAAGAACTGAGGCTTGAAGATTAGAAAGATAAGAAAATATGTCACTGATAATGAGGCTTGATATCATTATGATGTTGGATCAATTGTTACCTTAGTTGCGATTATGATCGCATTTGTTGTTGCATTTAAATGTTTTACGTAGTTGTATGTTTGTTTCAATGTATGTTTTAATTAGATGCTCTGTATATATATATATGTTGTTTTATGAGAACTATGTTTGAACTTTATGTATTTATTTTTTCAGTAATAACATTTGATCACTACAGTACTTTGGTTTTAATGTCACGATGAACTTGTATTAATTTAGTCACTTCTCTATTGATGATGTTATGTAATGGTTTTTGATACACTTAATTATATAGTGCACGCAAATGAACCGGCAATGGATTTACGGTGACCAACGCACCTCCGAGTACATTGATGGCATGCATAATTTTCTCGAAGTGGTAAGGCAAACAAGCAGAATGGTTTTATGTATTGTCCATTTACTATCTGTGGGAATATGAAGGATTACTCTAACTCGAAAACCCTTCACTTACACCTACTTGAGAAGGGTTTCATACCACACTATAATGTTTGGACCAAACACGAAGAGAGAGAGAGGGGGGGGTTATGAGGGAAGACAACAAAGAAGAAGAGGATGATGACAACTATCCTCCGGAATACGGTGATACGGCAATGGGGAAAGCTGAAGATCAAGAGGAACCAGACGACGTGTCCGGTGATGATCTTTGCCAGGTCATTGTTGATGCAAAGAGACAATGCGAAGGTGAAAGGGAGAAGTTGAGGTTCGATCGCATGTTAGAGAATCACAAAAAGGGTTGTACCCAAATTGCGAAGATGACAACACAAAGCTCGCTCCGTACCACACTCGAATTGCTGCAATGGAAGGCAGACAATGGTGTATCTAACAACGGTTTGGGAAGCTACTGAAAATAATGAAGACGAAGCTTCCAAAGGACAATGAATTCCCGACAGTACGTAGGAAGCAAAGAAGGTTCTATGCCCTCTAGGATTCGAGGTGCCGAAGATACATGCATGTCCTAATGACTACATCCTCTGTCGCAGTGAGTACGAGGATTTGAAAGCATGCCTGGTATGCTGTGCATTGTGATATAAGATCAGACGAGATGACCCTGGTGATGTTGAGGGTGAGCGCCCCAGGAAGAGGGTTCCTGCCAAGGTGATGTGGTATGCTCCTATAATACCATGTGAGGGAGTCCTGGATTAGGGGTGTTCGGATAGCCGGACTATACCTTCAGCCGGACTCTTGGGCTATGAAGATACAAGATTGAAGACTTCGTCCCGTGTCCGGAAGGGACTTTCCTTGGCGTGGAAGGCAAGCTTGGTGATACGGATATGTAGATCTCCTACCATTGTAACCGACTTTGTGTAACCCTAACCCTCTCCGGTGTCTATATAAACCGGAGGGTTTTAGTCCGTAGGACAACATATACACAACAACAATCATACCATAGGCTAGCTTCTAGGGTTTAGCCTCTCCGATCTCGTGGTAGATCTACTCTTGTACTACCCATATCATCAATATTAATCAAGCAGGACGTAGGGTTTTACCTCCATCAAGAGGGCCCAAACCTGGGTAAAACATTGTGTCCCCTGCCTCCTGTTACCATCCGGCCTAGACGCACAGTTCGGGACCCCCTACCTGAGATCCGCCGGTTTTGACACCGACATTGGTGCTTTCATTGAGAGTTCCTCTGTGTCGTCGCTGTTAGGCTTGATGGCTCCTACTATCATCGATAGCGATGGCTTTGCACTGCGGGCCAATTCACTTGGCCATCTGGAGCAGATCGAAAGCTATGCCCCTGGCCGTCAGGTCAGATTTGGAAGCTTAAACTACATGGCTGACATCCGTGGGGACTTGATCTTCGACAGATTCGCGCCACTGCTGAGCGCGCCGCACTGTCACGATGAGCATGATCTAGCTCTGTCGCCGAATAGTGCCCTGGAGGCCGCACCCGCATCGGCGTCTACCCTTAATTCGGAGCCGGCTGCGCGGATGGGTGGTTGGACGCTGCCTCGGGGGCTGCGATCCCAACGGCGATCGAGCCGAACACCAGCCCCGCACTCTGCGAGACTCGTGACTCCAAGGAGCCGGACTCCTCTCCGGACTACGAACCCTCCGCGCCCCTGCCGATCGAATCCGATTGGGCGCCGATCATGGAGTTTACTGCCGCGGACATCTTTCAGAACTCGCCTTATGGCGATATTCTGAAGACACTAAAGTCTCTCTCTTTATCAGGAGAGCCCGGGCCGGACTATGGTCAGCAAGGTTGGGATACGGGCGATGAAGAAATTCAAAGCCCACCCACCACCCACTTTGTAGCCACTGTCGACGATTTAACCGACATGCTCGACTTCAACTCCGAAGACATCGACGGTATGGACGCCGATGAAGGAGACGATGAAGAACCAGCGCCTATTGGGGCCTGGAATGCCACCTCGTCATATGACGTATACATGGTGGACGCACCAAAAGATGACGACTAGGAGCGTAAGGACACACCGAAGGCTTGTTCCCTCGAAAAAGCAGTCAAAGCGGCGACGCAAGCGCCGCCCCAAATCCCGCCTCGACAGAAATAGCGATCACACAGACCCAGCGCTGGAGCAGGGCGAACCGCTGCCGGACAACGGCAATCCGGATAATCAAACCGAACAAACAAATTCTATCAAGGATAATGGTCCGGACGACATAACGCCGGACAGGCACCCGGAGCAGCAGAATGCCCGTAAAAGGCTTGTTGCCACCGCGAGGAGTCTTAAAAAGCAGAAGCAAAGGCTCAAGGCCGCGCAAGACACACTCCAAATCAGATGGAGTAAAATACTCAACACTGCAGCAAGGTACGGCGACAATCGCCCCTCCAAGAGCTACCCAAAGCGGAAGCTGCTACCCGAATTCGATGAGGAGGCCTCAGACCCCCCACAACCAAATATCAAAAGCAGCCACCTGGTCGGATAGACGACCCCTCTACCAATACAGAGCGGCATACAACGCCGCTCACCATACAACACGCAACCAATGCGAGGGCTCACACCCAAAGGACGGTGTAACAAGATGCATCTATGGACCACGCAAGCACGCCCCAGCATACAATGCAACACAACAAACATCTGAACAACGCGGTACACCCAGCTACAGGGGTGCCGCACCCCCCCTATGTTTCACCGATGAGGTGCTGGACCACGAATTTCCAGAGGGATTCAAGCCCGTAAACATAGAGGCATACAACGGAACAGCAGACCCTGGGGTCTGGATTGAGGACTACATCCTTCATATCCATATGGCTCGAGGAGATGATCTCCACGCCATCAAGTACTTACCCCTCAAGCTCAAAGGGCCAGCTCGTCACTGGCTCAAAGGCCTCCCCGAAAGCTCCATTGGAAGTTGGGAAGAGCTCGAAGATGCCTTTCGGACAAATTTTCAAGGGACTTATGTCCGACCTCCGGATGCGTACGATTTGAGTCATATAACTCAACAGCCCGGAGAGTCAGCCCGAAAGCTGGGACAGCCCCCCCCCCCCCCCCCCCCCCCCCCCCCCCCCCCCCCCACCCCCCCCCCCCCCCCCCCCCCCCCCCCCCCCCCCCCCCCCCCCCCCCCCCCCCCCCCCCCCTCCTCCCTCCTTCCTGCCCCTCCCCGTTCTTACTAAAAAGAACCAGATTGTCGACTGTCCGGACGCCGAAGCCTTGCAGCTTTCAAGCATAGCGTCCGTGACGAATGGCTCGCCAGACACCTCGGCCAAAATAAGCCGAGAACGATGGCCGCATTAACAAACCTCATGACCCGCTTTTGCGCGGAGGACAGCTGGCTAGCCAGATGCAGCACCAGCGACCCCAGTACATCTGAAGTTAGAGATGGAAACGGGAAATCACGGCAACAGCAATAACAAACGCCGGAATAAAGAAGACAACCACGAAGGGCACGGCAGTAAATGCCGGATTCAAAAGCTCTGGCCAGGTCAAAAGCCGCCCCCTAAAGGCACCAGGGATGAACTGTCCAGCCTCAACAAAATTCTGGACCAAGTATGTCAGATCCATAGTACCCCTGGTAAACCTGCTAATCATACCCACAGAGAATGTTGGGTCTTCAAGCAGTCCGGCAAGCTCAACGCCGTACACAAGGGGGAGGATACACCAAGTGAAGACGAGGACGAGCCTCCCAAGCAAGACACGGGGAACAAAAGAAATTTCCACCAGAAGTCAAAACAGTAAACGTGTTACACGTGATCAAGGGAAAAAACAACGCGGCACTCCCAGGAAAATATACCCAAGTGCCTGTCACCGCGAAGTCCTGCCACTGGTCGTCTCAACCGATCACTTTCGACCATCGCGATTACTCAGCAAGTATCCGACATGCAGGATGGGCTGCCCTGGTATTAGACCCAGTAATTGGCGGATATCACTTCACATGAGTCTTGATGGACGGCGGGCAGCAGCCTAAACCTAATATATCAGGATACAATCCGCGGGATGGGGTTAGACCCAACACAAATTCGCCATAGCAATACTACCTTTAAAGGAGTAACGCCAGGCCCAGGGGCTCGTTGTACGGGCTCCCTCCTACTACAAGTTATATTCGGCTCCCCCGATAACTTCCGTCGCGAGCATTTAACCTTCCACATCGCTCCGTTTCCAAAGTGGCTATCAAGCACTGCTCGGACGCGAAGCTTTCGCTCGCTTTAATGCAATACCACACTACGCCTCCCTCACACTCAAGATGCCCGGTCCACGTGGCATCATTTCAGTGCACGGAAATATCAAGCGATCTCTGCGCGCCGAAGAGAGTGCGGCTGCCTTGGCAGCCGCACACTAAAGGCGCCCGGACCAGCGAAAGCATCCAATAGGTCGTCAAGACCTCAGACACAACTAATCAAGTCCGGCGCACTATTATACCGAATAAATGGTCACACCCCTATTTGTCAATACAAGGGGCTCAACGCGCGCAGACAAGTGGCAATTTCTTCTCATCTTGAATTATACATGGTTTCTTTAAAAACTATATTTTTGCACGACAACTTTTTCACCTAAATTCCTCTCTTTTACAGACGATCATCGTGCTACACCCGTCCAGGATACGGCACAAGAGACACATGCGCAGACGTGCAGTAGGGACCCGCTCCAAGGATTCTTTTTAGATTAAGACGCTGCGTAAACCTTTTTTACTGTCTCTTGTTGATACATATCCACCGTTGAGAAGGATGCTGACGTCTTGGCATGTGGCCACGCCAGAACAATGCACGTACCTGGACACAAGGGGCTTCTTACAAAGGCCATTATTTAGGCCCGGTTTATACCACTAAGACTGAATACCTTAGGGAGTGTTCGGCGTCGTGAGTTTGGCCTTATATGCATCAGCTCCGAATCATTATCTTTGGTCAAATGTTGGGTTTGCCCGGCTCCTGTGTTTTGGTGCCTTACGTTCCGGTTTACCGGCTAAGGTAGCACCAGGAGAACTACGATGATTGTGCCCTGGTTCATCCGGACGAGCACCTCAGTAGAGAAAGCTGAAAACTGACTGTCATGATATAGCGTGAGACTGGTCAACCACTCGATGACCTGTTGGAATGTTAGGATTCCTCCGCCTTAACGAAGGACCATTTTCCGGCCAGGCATGTACGCACCCCGGGATCGGGAGAGTGCGGAGCCACCAGGGGCTATTTAGTAGCCCCACTGTCAAACTCCTATGGCTAAGTGAAAGTGCTAAAGCATTATAGTCCGGTTGCCTCGCTCGCTCCACTATCACCTCCTTAATAGGACCAAGACGTTGGGTTAAGTGTGCACGCGTGTTTTTGCGAGCACCTCCGCATTATGTGTGTGAGGGTTGAAGCCGA
>NC_053025.1:12784037-12875616 GCF_003073215.2 Triticum urartu
AGGGTTTCGGTTCAGGATCTGCCTTTTGAGGACATCACATAGTGTCTGATGCCCTTTGAGACTTTTGTACATCCCTGTTTCAAGCAATGTCTTCAACCTAGCATTTTCATCAACAATAGTAGTGGTATCCTCAGCAGACAGGTTAGTTACCACATCAACAGTTGAAGATATTGCAATAGTAGCAGCAGTAGAACATCCAGCAATAGAAGTAGCGTTGTCACGCTCAATGCATTTAAGACATGGTGGTTCAAATCCTTCCTGAGCGGAACTGATCTGTTTGGCGTGAAGTGACTCGTTTTCTTTTTGAAGATCTTCATGAGCCGCTCTCAATTTCTCAAGATCTTGCTTCCTTTGAAGATAATCATAGGAAAGCTTTTCATGAGTTGTTGAGAGCGTTTCATGACGACTTTTAAGTTCCTCATACTTAACATGAAGATTTTTTATGTCTTCAATTAAGGACTGAGATCGAGTCATTTCAGCGTCTAACAGGTCATCGCTTTTGTCTAACAGTTTTTGAATATGTTCCATAGCTTTCTGTTGTTCAGTTGCAATTTTAGCAAGTGTTTTGTAGCTGGGTTTGGAACCACAATCAGAGTCATCTTCACTGGATGTTTGATAGCGAGTAGTGCATGTGTTTACCTTGGCACCACGTGCCATGAAGTAGTAGGTGGGAGCGGAGTAGTCCTTGTCATTTGCATCAGTGTCGGTGATGAAGTCATTTTCTTCAGTGTTGAAGATGGACTTGGCAATGTATGCTGTAGCCAGACTTGCAACGCCAGAATCGGACTCCTCCTCAGACTCCACCTCCGCCTCCTCAGAAGCGGACTCCTCCTTTGAATCCATTTCCTTACCAACAAACGCACGAGCCTTGCCAGATGAGCTCTTCTTGAGTGATGAAGACTTTGAGGAAGACTTGGAAGAAGACTTTGAGTATTTCTTCTTCTTCTTGTTGTCAGAATCATACTCCTTGCTCTTCTTCCTCTTCTTGTTCTCATTGTCCCACTGCGGACACTCAGAGATGTAGTGGCTAGGTTTCTTGCACTTGTGGCATGTTCTTTTCTTGTAGTCAAGAGCAGAAGCTTTATCATTCCTTGAGCTTGATCGTGAAGACTTTCTGAAGCCTTTCTTCTTGGTGAATTTTTGAAACTTCTTCACAAGCATAGCAAGCTCCTTTCCAATGTCTTCAGGATCATCAGAACTACCATCAGATTCTTGTTCAGATGAGGAGACAGCTTTTGCCTTCAAGGCACGAGTTCGCCCATAGTTGGGACCGTAGATGTCTCTTTTCTCAGAAAGCTGAAACTCATGTGTGTTGAGCCTCTCAAGTATGTCAGACGGATCGAGAGTCTTGAAATCAGGACGTTCTTGAATCATCAGGGATAGGGTGTCAAACGAGCTGTCAAGTGATCTCAGGAGTGTCTTGACGAGTTCATGCCTGGTGATCTCAGTAGCGCCAAGGGCTTGAAGTTCATTTGTGATGTCAGTGAGTCGATCAAATGTGAGCTGAACATTCTCGTTGTCGTTTCTCTTGAAGCGGTTGAAGAGGTTGCGAAGGACACCGATTCTTTGATCTCTCTGGGTTGAGACGCCTTCGCTGACCTTGGAGAGCCAGTCCCAGACTAGCTTAGATGTTTCCAAAGCACTCACGCGGCCATACTGTCCTTTGGTCAGATGACCACAGATGATGTTCTTGGCAGTGGAGTCCAGTTGAACGAACTCCTTGACATCAGCAGCGGTGACACCTTCACCCGCCTTGGGAACGCCATTTTTGACAACATACCATAGGTCGACATCAATGGCTTCAAGATGCATGCGCATCTTATTCTTCCAGTAGGGATATTCAGTTCCATCGAAGACGGGGCACGCAGCGGAGACTTTAATTATCCCTGCAGTCGACATAGCTAAAACTCCAGGTGGTTAAACCGAATCACACAGAACAAGGGAGTACCTTGCTCTGATACCAATTGAAAGTGCGTTATATCGACTAGAGGGGGGTGAATAGGCGATTTTTATGAAAGTCTTCAAAACGTGGAAGTTTATGAAGACAAACGATAGAAATAAACCTATTACCCTGCAGCGGAAGGTAGACTACACTAGGCAAGCCATAGTCAAGTATTCAATAGAGTGAAAGCACAATGACTAATAGCAGCAATGTAGTATAGATCAGGTAGGAAGATATTATGAAGCCAGACAGAACACGCAGTCACTCAGTGAAGACAAAAGATAGTGCAAATCATACAATGACTTCACAAGGAGAAGTAACAGTAAAGAGAAGGGAAGGATGAAACCAGTGACTCGTTGAAGACAATGATTTGTTGGACCAGTTCCAGTTGCTGTGACAACTGTACGTCTGGTTAGGGAGGCTGTAGAACCTTAGGACACACAGTCCCGGACACCCAGTCCTGAACACGCAGCTCAGGACACCCAGTCCTCACCGTATTCCCCTTGAGCTAAGGTCACACAGACCTCGCCCAATCACTCTGGTAAGTCTTCAAGGTAGACTCCCAAACCTTCACAGACTTCGTTCACCAGCAATCCACAATGTCTCTTGGATGCTCAGAACGCGACGCCTAACCGGCTGGAGGATTCACAGTCCTCAAGTGTAATAAGTCTTCAGATCACACAGACAAGAAGACTTAAGTGATGCCTAATTCTCTTTGGCTCTGGGTGGTTAGGGCTTTATCCTCGCAAGGAATTCTCTCTCAAAGGCTTCGAGGTGGGTTGCTCTCAAACGACAAAAGCCGTACACTAACTCTGAGCAGCCAACCGTTTATGGTTGTAGGGGGTGGGCTATTTATAGCCACTAGGCAACCCGACCTGATTTGTCCGAAATGACCCTGGGTCACTAAAGAACTGACACGTGTTCCAACGGTCAGATTTCAAACACACACAACAACTTTACTTGGGCTACAAGCAAAGCTGACTTGTCCAACTCTGAATAAGATTTTCTCTCATAGTCTTCACTCGAAGACATAGGATTTTGATTAAGCATCACTTCAGTCAATCTGCCTGGTTCTCTTGGACCCCACTTAACAGTACGGTGGTTCCTATGACTCAACAAAGAAGAAAAAGAACTACGAAAGATCTAAGTCTTCGAGCTCCATAGGCTTCATATAGTGTCTTCTCTTGTCATAGTCTTCAATGTGAATATCTTCATATACCACCTTTGACTTCAATGTCTTCATACAGTTTTAGGGGTCATCTCTGGTAGTAAAACCGAATCAATGAGGGATTTCTACCTGTGTTATCCTACAATTCTCACAAACACATTAGTCCCTCAACTAGGTTTGTCGTCAATACTCCAAAACCAACTAGGGGTGGCACTAGATGCACTTACAAATCTCCCCCTTTTTGGTGATTGATGACAAACTAGTTGAAGTTTTCAACGGGGAATATAGTCTGTGAAATTGTAAAGGATAAGGAATTTTCTTCATAACTTGCAAGGGCTCCCCCTGAAGATGTGCATATAAGTTAATTTGCTTTTGGAATGCAAATGCACATGGCAGTTGTACTTGTGGAGATCCACTTCTCTTATGATGACAATCACTATGCATGTGAAAGTATATGAAGATAATGACATGCATAATGGAAAATGGACATCTGCAGAATGAGATAAGTGCGGAATTTATCGTCGCACATGCGGAATTTATCTTCGCAAAACAGGGTGGCAAACAAGTAGCAGACGACCATCTGGTTTAAGTGTTACAACTCATAAGAACCAAATGTAGCAAAAAACGAGAGTTGTAAGCACGAAGCAAAATATAAGGCACCCGCCCATATGAACCCGCTTGAAGACTATCAATCTCATATGCTTCTCCCCCTTTTGTCAGTAATGACCAAAAAGGTTTGAAGACATAGAGTCTCTACTCGTTCCTATGAGGAGTAGGTGAAGTAGCAGGGTTGTTGGTGTTGGTTGGCGGTGCAGAAGAGCTTGGAGGTGCTGAAGCATATGGCGGTGAAGTAGCATCGTCTTCTTCCTCAATGATTCTGGCAGTGACTGTGGCAGCAGAGGAAGAGAACTCAGAATCTTCAAGGGATGGAGTTCCCAGCAGCACAGCTCTTCGAGGAGGTGTGGAGTCAAACTTGAATCTTTCAGTGAAGCCATCCTCTTGAAGATCAGCTTCAGAAAGCATCATCGTTAGCCCTTTCCATGTGCGGCGACAGGTTTCATGGGCAACGAAAGCGTTCTTGGTGGCAAGATTTCGGATGCGATTTACATCCACCAAGAGGCTTTTCATCTGTCTCTTCAACCAGTCATGATGCCTATCCTGCTTTTGATGAAGGGCCACAAGAAGCTCTCGGTCGTTGAGAACACGAGTGCGCTTCTTGGGTCTTGAAGCAGTGGCACTGTCAGTGGCTTCAGTTGAAGCAGGGTGTGGTGCACGTGTAGTGCCAGCCAAAGGATACACCCTGGAGATGGCTTCAACACCTTCAACGTTTTGAGTGAAGCTCTGGTGTTCTGCATTCTGAAGACTCAGAGGTTGCTTGGCAGGTTCAGGATAGATGGCTTCAGCAGAGGTATCCACATCAGGCAAGAAGATCCGATGGTTGCGGGCTGAGGGCTGATACGAGATGGCAGAGTGAAGTTTGATCAGCCTCATTACCCAAGGAGCATAGAACTTTAAACCAAACAGATCTGAGCCTGATGCAGCTAGTTGGCGTATGAAGAAATCCTGTGCGTTGAAGCATTTGCCATGAAGGATACAGAATATCAGAGTCTTCATTGCACCCTCGATCTTGGCATTTGGAGAGTGTCCTTTAATGGGCCAGAGAGTCCGCCGGATGATGTGATAGATGGTCCTGGGCAGGTACTCAAGGTCTTCAACGAAGAACTCTGTGGGATAAGGAGCATCGTGGGGCAATGGCTTCATCATGGAGAGCATCTGACTCATATTCGGTTCAGGCCTCTGAAATATGCTCTCAATAGCTTCAGTGTGTAGCCGACAGCCTTGCTCGAAGAATTCGCCTGGAGTGGGCAGGCCAGTGAGCTCAATGATATCAAATGCATTGGCTTCGTGATGAACGTTGCCGGTCATCCACTCCAGGACCCAAGTCTTCGGATCTCTGTTGTATCCTTTGATGTG
Organism: Triticum urartu; assembly: GCF_003073215.2. Taxonomy (NCBI): domain Eukaryota; kingdom Viridiplantae; phylum Streptophyta; class Magnoliopsida; order Poales; family Poaceae; genus Triticum; species Triticum urartu. Next base: position 12,789,122 of record NC_053025.1, read on the forward strand.
CAGTGTGGCATAGAATTGTAGCAGGAGCTCTTCGTTCCAATGCTCTTCATCAGTGACAAACTGCAGACCCACTTGTTTGAAGCAATCCAACGCTTCCTCTAGACAGGGCAGACCAGCAATAGCTTCAACATCAAGGCGCTTGTGCGGGAAAATGCGACCTTGGTTGTACAGTATGCAAGAGTAGTAGCTGCGCTGAGGATAGCTCCAGAACCTATCTGATGAAATCCTTTCCCTTGAATAGGGGTTCTTGGAGCTATTGAAGAAAGTATTATCTGCCCTGAAGCCATTGATGTTGAAGGAGCCAGGTGCTGATGCAGGACCTGGAAACCTTGGCAGTCTTGGGATTGGCTTCACTGATAGTTGAATTGGGGACCGGCAGCAGACTCAGGAACAGAAGTGGTGGGTTCAGTGGCTTCGCTGTCTTCTGAAGCTTTTGCTGGGGAGGGCTCCACATTAGCTTCGTTGTTGGTTGTGGCAGCCTCAAGATTTTCATCCTCCGCTTGACTAGCAGGAGGGTCGGTCACAAGCACGTTCTCCTGGAGAACTGCTTCTTGGTGGAGCAGGGAGTGGGATCTTGTGGTACTTCTTCTGCGGCTGATGCAGCCGGAATGTCTTCAGCAGAGACTTGAGGCCTTGGACCTTTGCGAAGCCTGCGGAACGCAGACGACGCCTGTGGGGTTGGAGTGGGCTGGGCCTCATAGTCTTCTTCCTCTTGAGGGCGATCCGCCCATGAAGCATCCTGTGCAATTGGCGTCAGTGGACGACCAATGCTGATGAGTTCGCTGTGTTCTAACTGAGGAAGGGCTGCATCATCTTCTACATTGTCACGATGACCAATGTCTTCAGCAGCGATGGGATCAGCTGCTGGAATATCTTCAGCTTCAGGAGCCTCTGTGGAAGCAGGCTCATGAACCGTCAGTTGACGTTCTACGTCAGGGTGAACCATAGAGATGGGTTCAACTATCAAGGGCTCTGTGGGAGCAGCCCGAAGCTTTCTTGATCTTTCTCTTTTTCTTGCTGGGGGCAGTAGGAGAGGCTTCAGAGCTTTTCCTCTTCCTGGCTTCAGCCTCAGCAGTTCTTGTCTTCTTGAGCTCTGAAGCTGTTGACCGGCTCTTTGGCTTCGAGCCAGTCGTTGCAGTTGGGAAGACAAGCGGAACTGCTTCCTGCCTTGGTGCCTCTGGTTCAGCTGGAACAGTCTTCTTCTTTTTCTTTGCGGCCATCTTGGGGTCGATGCCAGGACGCCCAAGTGCCTTGCGCTTCTCAGCCTCATTGTAGGCTTGCACACATCTGTCAGCCAGAGTCTTCATCCGCTCACGTGAACCCTGAGCTTCTGCACGCTTCTTCAGAAAGTTTTCCTTTAGCTCATGCAACATGATCTTGAAGCTCTTCACTTCTTGCACGCTGAGCTTGGCCATATGCTTCTTGAACTGAGCCTTTTCATGATCAATTTTCTGCTTCAGTTCAACAATGCGCTGGGCAATAGCAAGTTCTGAAGCAATAGCGCCTTGGAAGGCGACGCTGAGGCCAACGGGCAGCTGTAGATCTTCAAAGCTGATGTTTGGTGTGGCAAACCACTCGTCAATGAAGTTGTGGATGATGGCGACATCAAAGAGAGGCAGATTGTTGAAGATTTCTGCTTCTTCTTTGCTCTTGATGAGTTGCTCAAGAGCGTCATCTCCAAGATCTTCATCACTTGACAGATCAATGGCTTCGCTGCGCAGGATGGCAGCAGCTGTGAGCTCTTTGCCAGTGTGAGACAGAGGCATCTTGGCCTTCTGGTGCCTTGAGACGCGTGATAAGTCTTCAGACTGCACACTGTCTTCAGGAGGTGCAGTCGCCAATGGCTTCGCCTTTGAGATTTTTGGTGAAGGGGCCGGCTTTGAAGCTTTTGGCTTCTTCAACTGCTTGCTTCGGCACTGCAGGCACTGCAGGCGCTTCATCAGACTCAGTGTCAGCTGCAGGCTCATTCACTGCAGTCCCTTGAACCAAGATGTAGGTGATGAGGCCTTCAAGGTTGGCATACGGACCGATGACATTGGGTTCTGCTTCTCGTGTGCCATCTGCCCTTGGTGCTGAGGGACCAGGGTTGAAGTCTAACCCAAATTTCTTCTTGTTCTGCTTCGCTGAGTTTTGGGCAAACTGGAAGTTGCGCTTGAACAGATTGTCGTCACGACACCAGAGTAGTGACGACGGATGTGCATCATCAGGCTGTGGCCCACGAACCATGCATGGATAGAAGCTTTGGGCAATAGCTTCATCTCTGGACCTGGGTACAAGGTTCTTGTAATAAGATGTCTCCCCACGGTCTTTTGATTGCACTTTTCTCAGCATACTCTTGGGTTGTGAAGCGGTATTTGAACCATTGTTCTGCCCGATAGCATCGAATCCATTGGATTCGGGTCTTGCGCTGACCATAATTCTCTTCAGGATCTGTTTTATACATTTCTGCCAGTTCATCAGGCAGATCTTTGGATGTTCCTCCACGTTGCTGTCTGCCCCCTTCCTTGCTGCTGTTTCTTGAAGCCATAAACCTTAACTTGGAAGGCTTCAAGACGTTCAAAGGCTTCAAAGGCTTTCTTTTGCTGGACCAACAGGAACTGGCTTCATGGAGAATTTATGTGATGCTGTAAGAGTTCTGCAAATGAATGCAGACTATGAGAACCAAAGGATTCTCCCACGGACATGTACCTGTGACAGCATTAAGGTGCGAGGGAAGGGGAAGAGGTCATATGCATTCTCAGAAGATTTTGAAGATAAATCAGTTTAGAAGACATTGACCTCATCGTGCGAAGACATTCACTCATAGATAAGAAGTTGGTTCCAGATTTGTACGAATCCACAGATCAGTACAAGTGAGGAATCTAACTACTTTGTGAAGCACAAGTGAATATACTAGGCATGTTATGAGATGCAGTTTGAGAGAGATCTAGTTTGTGTGAACAGAAACTACTTGTGGTAGAAAGTGACAGATCAATAGGATCAATGGTGCTGTAAAAAGGGAGTTTTATTTACCACACTGAGAACTGCTAGACGGAGTGGGAGATGAGGCCGAGCAGTTCACTCGTCCGTGCCCTAACTTGGCGACGGAGGAGACCTATGGCGACGGCGGAGAGGACGATGTCCGGTCGGCGTGAAGACGCGTCGGAGAGGTTGCGGCAGCGAAGCGCTTCGTCGCCGGCGTCGTCGAGAGCTAGCGGTGGCGCTAGGGTTCGTGCGAGGGTGGAAGAAGAGATAGTTACCGCTGTGAGTCGTGTATTTATAGGGACAGGGACGGCACAGTGTTATTACACAGGTGCCCCTAGCGGTTCACATCTGAAGGACACGTGGCGATCATGCAACACATTTGAGGTTGTTCCACGTTCCCACGCACGCCTGGATTGTCGGGTGGTCGTTCCCACTTCTCCGGGTTTCAGGTTGAAGGATTTAGCATTGAAAACAGATTAATGTTTGTCTCTGTGTCTTCTGCTGACAAGGGCGCAGAGAAGACATTTTGACAGTGTCAATAGAATGCATATGATTTGGATAGATAGACTTAAGATAGAAGCATAGAGGGGTTAAGGTCCGATCACATTCACTTAGTTCAAAAGATTCAACGTGTAGACATAGCTATAAGTGAATGCTGTAGAGGACAGAAACCAAATTGAAGATAAACATGAGGCCATGTTAACATTGAAGGCAAACAGAAGGCAAAGACTTGGCAAATGTAACGCCATGTGAAAAACACTTCTAAGGGAAGAATTTGGTGGTGGCGTTACCCACCGTATAGGAAGTATTAGACCCAGACACAGCGCACAATTATCATGGCGCTCTGAAGTCAAATTCCATGTTAATGTATTCACACTTAGAATATAAGTCTTCATTGATTGAGGACATACGTTACTTCGTGTGTTGCACATCTAAGTCATGAACATGCATAAGTGTTAGGATGTGTGCCTGATCACAGGACATTTGAGGATTCCAAGATATTTAGCTCACACCATAACTTGCAAAACCTCTTCTCATCCAATGGCTTTGTGAAGATATCTGACAGTTGCTCTTCAGTGTTGATGTGTATGATATCAATATCTTCCTTCATGACATGATCTTTGAGAAAGTGATGATGAATTTCAATGTGCTTTGTCTTCGAGTGCTGAACTGGGTTGTTAGCAATCTTGATGGCGCTCTCGTTGTCGCAGTAGAGTGGCACTTGCTTTAGATGAATGCCATAGTCCTTGAGAGTTTGCTTCATCCATAGAAGTTGAGCACAGCAAGATCCAGCAGCAATGTATTCAGATTTAGCAGTGGAGAGAGATACACAGTTCTGCTTCTTTGAAGACCAACATACAAGTGATCGTCCCAGAAAGTGACATGTGCCTGATGTAGACTTGCGATCCACCTTTTCATCAGCATAATCAGCATCCGAGAATCCAACTAGATCAAACTCTGAGCCCTTTGGATACCATAATCCTAGTGTTGGGGTGTGAGCCAAATATCGAAGAATTCGCTTCACAGCTAAGTGATGCGATTCCTTTGGTGACGCTTGGAATCGGGCACACATGCAAACACTAAGCATGATATCTGGCCTAGATACACATAAATAAAGCAAAGAACCAATCATGGAGCGATATACCATTTGATCGAACTCTTTACCATTGTCGTCGGGACCCAGATGGTGTTTAGTTGGCATCGGCGTCGTGTAACCTTTGCAGCCTTGCATTCCAAACTTCTTCAGGCAAACTTTGAGGTACTTCTCTTGAGATATGAAGATGCCGTTGCATTGCTATCGTACTTGAAGACCAAGGAAGAATTTCAACTCTCCCATCATGGACATCTGATATTTCTCTTGCATCATGTATCCAAACTCATCACTGTATTTCTGATTAGTGCAGCCGAAGATAATGTCATCCACATATATTTGGCACACAAATAGTTCACCATCATATGTCTTCGTGAAGAGTGTGGGATCCAGGGAACCAGGTTTGAAGCCTTTGCTCTTCAGGAAGTCTTTGAGTGTGTCATACCAAGCTCGAGGGGCTTGTTTAAGGCCATACAGTGCCTTGTTGAGCTTGTAAACCATGTCAGGTTGTTTTGGATCTTCAAAGCCAGGCGGTTGTGCAACATACACTTCTTTTTCAATCCTGCCATTGAGAAAAGCGCTCTTCACGTCCATTTTATACAGAAGAATGTTATGATGATTTGCATAGGCCAACAGTATGCGTATAGCTTCAAGCCTAGCCACAGGAGCAAATGTCTCATCGAAGTCAATTCCTTCAACTTGAGTGTATCCCTGAGCACCGAGACGAGCTTTGTTTCTGACAACTTGACCATGCTCATCTTGCTTGTTGCGATATATCCATTTAGTGCCTATGATATTGTGCTTACGAGGATCGGGACGCTTGACCAGTTCCCATACATTATGCAACTCAAATTGTTGAAGCTCTTCTTGCATAGCTTGAATCCATTCAGGTTCCATAAAGGCTTCATCAACTTTCTTGGGTTCAGATATTGAGACGAATGTGAAGTGCCCACAGAAATTTGCTAGTTGTGTTGCCCTTGAACGAGTGAGTGGACCAGGTGCATTGATGCTGTCAATTATTCTCTCAATCTGTACTTCATTTGCAACACGAGGATGAACAGGACGAAGATTTTGCTCTTGCTGATCATTGTCATCGTTAGAAGGATTGTCTTCAGGCTGAGCACTGTCTTCAGGTTGATCAGGCGCACAGATGATGAGTTCCTCTTCAGGCTGAGCACTGTCTTCAGGTTGATCAGGCGCACAGATGATGAGTTCCTCTTCAGGATGAGCTTCAGACGGTATGATTTCTCTAGTTCCCATAAGCTTGATGGTTTCACTGGATGGAACTTCATCTAGCACATTTGGCAGGTGCTATCATTGCGAGCCGTTAGTCTCATCGAACCGCACATCCACAGTTTCAACCACTTTATAGTGAAAGAGGTTGAAGACTCTGTAGGAGTGCGAATCCTTTCCGTATCCAAGCATAAAACCTTCATGTGCTTTCGGTGCAAATTTTGAAGTGTGATGTGGATCCTTGATCCAGCACTTGGCACCAAATACTCTGAAGTAACTGACATTTGGCTTCTTACCAGTGAGGAGCTCATAGGATGTTTTGTTCAGAAGCTTGTGAAGATAAACATGATTGATGATATGGCATGCAGTATCAATGGGTTCAGGCCAGAACTTTCTTGGAGTCTTGTATTCATCGAGCATCGTCTGGGCCATCTCAATAAGTGTTCTGTTCTTGCGTTCCACGACGCCATTCTGCTGCGGCGTGTACGGAGCTGAGAATTCATGAGTGATGCCCAAAGTATCAAGATAAGTTTCGAGGCCAATGTTCTTGAATTCAGTGCAATTGTCACTTCTGATGTGCTTGATCTTGACACCATAGTTGTTCATGGCTCGATTGGCGAAGCGTTTGAAGACATCCTGCACTTCTGTCTTGTAGAGGATTATATGCACCCAAGTATATCTTGAATAATCATCAACAATGACGAAGCCATAGAGACAAGCAGTAGTAGTAAGAGTTGAGTAGTGAGTGGGACCGAAGAGGTCCACGTGTGGCAGTTCGAAGGGTTGAGTCGTTGTCCTGATTGTCTTCGAGGGATGCTTGGCCCTCGTCATCTTTCCAGCTTCGCAGGCACCGCATAGGTGATCCTTGTTGAACTTGACACCCTCAATGCCTATGACATTCTTCTTCTTTGCAAGAGTGTGCAAGTTCCTCATGCCAGCATGCCCTAGTCTCCGATGCCAGAGCCAGCATTCTGAAGCTTTTGCTAGAAGACATACGGCAAGTTGTGGTCCTGCTGAGAAATCTACCACGTACAAATCATCTTTCCGATACCCTTCAAAGACTAGAGACTTGTGAGATTCCGTTAGAACAAGGCAACGATATTTTCCAAATTTCACAATCATGTTTAAGTCGCAAAGCATTGAGACAGACATTAAGTTGAAACCAAGGGATTCAACAAGCATCATTTTATCCATGTGCTAATCCCTTCAGATTGCAACTCTACCTAGACCCAATACCTTGCTTTTACCAGTATCAGCAAATGTGATGTGACTCTTGTCAGATGGACGTAAGGTTTAGTCCATGAGAAGACTTCGCTTGCCAGTCATATGATTAGTACATCCACTATCAATAATCCATTATGAAGTAGCTAGTGTCATACCCTACAGTGCAGTTAGGGGGATAGGCTTCACGAAGAGAATTGTGAAGCATAAACATTGGATGAGCAAGTGGATTATGAAAGCTTAGATTGAGGTTAGGACTGATAGGGCAAGTGGCAAGCGACTCTGGAAAAAAATACATAATAAGACCATTTGGGCATTTGATCTTGGGCCCTACAAGATGTTTAAGGTCCCCAGCAATAGCTTCAAACGAATTTGATTTTCGGCTGGAGACCCTTCCCTGCAAAAGAGAGTTAAGATTTCTTAGCCACCCACATCTTCAAGGGTGGCTTCAAAGCAATGAGTCTAAGTGCAGCATCTGAGAACTTTGGCTTTGGAGCCCTAGCAAATAGTCTTGCAGGAGGACAATAGTACTCACAAGAATAAGCAGAGTAGTTCTTGGTCGTATGAACATGGCGGTTTGATGAAACGCGCTCATATTCATAGGCCTGAGTATGGTTTCCCTGCAAAACATTTGCTTTAGTGCGACTCAGGTGAGTCCTCTGTCTGTATGAAGCCCGTGGCCTGGGGTTTGTCTTCTTCAATTGTGGTGTCATGACGACATACACAGGAAGATTTTCCAGACACTTTTTCGGCACCCAGACCTTCTTCATAGGTGGCCCATACCTGCAGTTAGTACCAATATACCTGGCAAACACTTCACCTTTCTAATTCTTAAATAGGTTATAGTTTGCATCAAAGGATTCATCAATAATAATGGGATTAGCACAAGTGAAGCCAGATAGAGTGGATGGATCCACTGAAGGTTCCTTTGCAGCTATCCATGTGGTTTTGGGGTACTGCTCAGGTTTCCAGTAAGAGCCATCAGCATTCATTTTCCCTTCGAACCCAACACCCTCTTCCCTAGGGTTTCGGTTCAGGATCTACCTTTTGAGGACATCACATAGTGTCTGATGCCCTTTGAGACTTTTGTACATCCCTATTTCAAGCAATGTCTTCAACCTAGCATTTTCATCAGCAAGAGCAGTGGCATCCTCAACAGAGGGGTTAGTTACCACATCAACAGTTGAAGATATTGCAACAGTAGCAGCAGTAGAGCATCCAGCAACAGAAGTAGCGTTATCACGCTCAATGCATTTAAGACATGGTGGTTCAAATCCTTCCTGAGCGGGACTGATCTGTTTGGCGCGAAGTGACTCGTTTTCCTTTTGACGATCTTCATAAGACGCTCTCAATTTCTCAAGATCTTGCTTCCTTTGAAGATAATCATGGGAAAGCTTTTCATGAGTTGTTGAGAGCGTTTCATGACGACTTTCAAGTTCCTCATACTTAACATAAAGATTTTTTATGTCTTCAATTAAGGACTGAGATCGAGTCATTTCAGCGTCTAACAGGTCATCGCTTTTGTCTAACAGTTTTTGAATATGCTCCATAGCTTTCTGTTGTTCAGTTGTAATTTTAGCAAGTGTTTTGTAGCTGGGTTTGGAACCACAATCAGAGTCATCTTCACTGGATGTTTGATAGTGAGTAGTGCGTGAGTTTACCTTGGCACCGCGTGCCATGAAGCAGTAGGTGGGAGCAGAGGTGTCCTGGTCATTAGCATCGGCATCGGTGATGAAGTCATTGTCTTCAATGTTGAAGATGGACTTGGCAACGTAGGCTGTAGCCAGACTTGCAATGCTAGAATCGGACTCCTCCTCAGACTCCACCTCCGCCTCCTCAGAAGTAGACTCCTCCTCTGAATCCATTTCCTTGCCAACAAACGCACGAGCCTTGCCAGATGCGCTCTTCTTGTGTGATGATGACTTTGATGAAGACTTGGAAGAACACTTTGAGTATTTCTTCTTCTTCTTGTCGTCAGAATCATATTCCTTGTTCTTCTTCTTCTTGTTGTTCTCATTGTCCCACTGCGGGCACTCAGAGATGTAGTGGCCAGGTTTCTTGTACTTGTGACATGTTCTCTTCTTGTAGTCATGAGCAGAGGCTTCATCATTCCTTGAGCTAGATCGTGAGGACTTTTTGAGGCCTTTCTTCTTGGTGAATTTCTGGAACTTCTTCACAAGCATAGCAAGCTCCTTTCCAATGTCCTTAGGATCATCAGAACTACCATCAGATTCTTCTTCAGATGAGGAAACAGCTTTTGCCTTCAAAGCACGAGTTCGCCCATAGTTGGGACCGTAGATGTCTCTTTTCTCAGATAGCTGAAACTCATGTGTGTTGAGCCTTTCAAGTATGTCATACGGATCCAGTGTCTTGAAGTCAGGGCATTCTTGAATCATTAGGGCTAGGGTGTCAAATGATCTGTCAAGTGATCTCAGGAGTGTCTTGACGACTTCATGCTTGGTGATCTCAGTAGCGCCGAGGGCTTGAAGCTCATTTGTGATGTCAGTGAGTCGATCAAACATGAGCTGAACATTCTCATTGTCGTTTCTCTTGAAGCGGTTGAAGAGGTTGCGAAGGACACTGATTCTTTGATCTCTCTGGGTTGAGACACCTTCGTTGACCTTGGAGAGCCAGTCCCAGACTAGCTTGGATGTTTCCAGAGCACTCACATGGCCATAATGTCCTTTGGTCAGATGACCACAGATGATGTTCTTGGCAGTGGAGTCAAGTTGAACGAACTTCTTGACATCAGCAGCGGTGACAACTTCACCAGCCTTGGGGACGCCATTCTTGACGACATACCAGAGGTTGACATCAATGGCTTCAAGATGCATGTGCATCTTATTCTTCCAGTAGGGATATTCAGTTCCATCGAAGACTGGGCACACAGTGGAGACTTTGATTATCCCTGCAGTCAACATAGCTAAAACTCCAAGTGGTTAAACCGAATCACATAGAACAAGGGAGTACCTTCCTCTGATACCAATTGAAAGTGCCAGTGATCGACTAGAGGGGGGTGAATAGGCGATTTTTATGGAAGTCTTCAAAACATGGAAGTTTCGAAGACAAACGATATAAGTAAACCTATTACCATGCAGCGGAAGATAGACTACACTAAGCAAGCCATAGTCAAGTATTCAATGAAATGAAAGCACAAAGACTAATAGCAGCTAGGCAGTATAGATCAGGATGGAAGATAGTATGAAGCCAATCAGAACAAGCAGTCACACAGTGAAGACAAATAGATAATGCAAACAGGCAATGACTTCACAAGGATCAATCTGCAAGTAAAGAGATGGGAAGGATGGAACCAGTGGCTCGTTGAAGACAATGATTTGTTGGACCAGTTCCAGTTGTTGTGACAACTGTACGTCTGGTTAGGGAGGCTGAGATTCAACTTAGAAGGCCACATCTTCACCTTATTCCCCTTGATCTAAGGACACCCAGTCCTCGCCCAATCACTCTGGTAAGTCTTCAAGGTAGACTTCCAAACCATCACAGACTTTGTTCACCGGCAATCCACAATGACTCTTGGATGCTTCAGAACGCGACGCCTAACCGTCTGAGGATGCACAGTCCTCAAGTGTTAATTAAGTCTCAGATCAACTCAGACAAAGACTTTAGTGATTGCCCAATTTACTCTGGCTCTGGGTGGTTAGGGCTTTTTCCTCGCTAGGAATTTTCTCTCAAAGGCTTTCGAGGTGGGTTGCTCTCAAACGACAAAAGCCGTGCACTGAAATCTGAGCAGCCAACCGTTTATGGTTGTAGGGGGTGGGATTATATAGCCACTGGCAACCCGACCTGATTTGTCCGAAATGACCCTGGGTCACTAAGGAACTGACACGTGTTCCAACGGTCAGATTTCAAACTCACACGGCACTTTACTTGGGCTACAAGTAAAGCTGACTTGTCCGACTCTGGACAAGATTTGCTCTCATAGTCTTCGCTCGAAGACATAGGATTTTAAATTAGGCATCACTTCAGTCATCTGACTGGTTCTCTTTGGACCCCACTTAACAGTACGGTGGTTCCTATGACTCAACACAAATGAAGAGAACTACGAAAGATCTAAGTCTTCAAGTTCATAGGCTTCATGTGGTGTTCTTCTCTGTCATAGTCTTCAATGTGAATATCTTCATATACACCATTGACTTCAATGTCTTCGTACATTTTTAGGGGTCATCTCTGATAGGAAAACCGAAATCAAGTGAGGGACTCTACCTGTGTTATCCTGCAATTGTCACAAACACATTAGTCCCTCAAACTAGGGTTTGTCGTCAATACTCCAAAAACCAACTAGGGGTGGCACTAGATGCACTTACAGATAGCACCCCCTATCCGAACCACGGGAAAAACATCCGTGTCGCCAATTGCGTTTGAATTCTCCAAACCCTTCCCTTTACATTCTTGCAAGTTGCTTGTTTTACTTTCCGCTGCCAATATACTCTTTGCATGCTTGCTTGAATTGTGTGATGATTGCTTGACTTGGCCTAAAATACCTAAAATCTGACAAGAGCTAAAATTGGGAAAATGTTAAGTTTTTATTTGGTCAAGTAGTCTAATCACCCCCCTCTGGACATACTTTCGATCCTACAGGCACGGCGCGGGGCGGGCGAGGGGTTGGGCGAAACTGCTGGGCGGGCGACGTGGGGTTGTGGTCGGGCCGGGCCAAAACTGCTGGTTGCTAGCGACATGGTCGGGGAACGATTTTAACTCAATGGCAATGATTGGTAATTAATTAAGTAATGGCATGGTGGGTAATTAAAGCGTAAAACGCGTTTAGTATCCTGGAGGGATGTAGACCATCAGATTACAGGTTTCGATGGATAGGATGATTTGGTTCTCCGCCCTCTCTTTCTTTTATAGTGGTAGTAGATAAAGGCCGTTTTAATTATGTCTATTAAGGAAAAAAACAAACATGGAGGGAGGGTCTACTAAGCAAAAAAATTAACGTGAAGGGGATTCATTACGTGGGGAGGGGATGTGGAGGTTAGACGAAGGAGGCGAGCGAAATGGGAACGTTGCTCGTTTTTTAAGTAGTAGAGATTCTGTTGGCTAACAAGATCATTTGCAAGACAAACTAGAACATAAAAGCGCGCGGTGCTGCGCCCGTCCATTATAAGGTAGAATGAGAAAAATATAGTAGTATAAGGAAAATATGTAGACATTAAATTTCAAAAAATCTCTAATGAACATTGCTTGGGTCAGTGATGTAGAACAAGGAAAATAATTGTATGTTTTGTTCAAGCTAGCAGATATTCTGATTTCACAATACTGCCGGTTCAAATGGGTCACACTAATGCTACATACATATTATCGTGGTGTTTACAAAGTTTCTGTTCAAAACTGAGCATACCATGCATGTATCATGGGCAGATCTATGTCCCTCCAGCCTTATGCTAGTTAAGTTTCTATAGCGATTTTGTATGAAAAACTGAAAATAATAAGATTGTAGACACTCCAGGCTTCCGAGAATTTTCTAGTTTAGCCAATGCGTTCTGCATTCAACGGCTCCAGGTTGTACATGCGCACTTGTGACTTCAGCTCACCTTCCCATGACTTTGTTATTTGCTTAAAGAGTTGTACCTCCTTTGTTTCAAAAAAGTAAATAAAGAGTTGTACCTCCTCGGATGCTCTATGAAACAAAAACTCCTCACTATATCATCTTTTGACATTGGTTCCTGCATATTGCAATTAGGATATAAAATCTATACAACAAAACAGAAATGTTCATATAGCTTCAAATTGTGAGGATAAGAAAAGGTTGGTAGAGAAATAACTTACAGGAACTCAGTTATATTGTTGTCGTAGATCATAACGCTCAACATGAAACTGGGAAGGCTCTAGTGCCATTCCTCCCATGGTTGTTTTAAATAAAAATAAGGGCACATTACCAAGACAAGAACCTTTCAAGTTTCAAGGATGTTGAAGTAATGGTCAATGAAAAAACAAACCCTTATAAGACTGATAATAAGCCCTCATGAGTAAACACAAGCTATAATCACCACAGTTGGCAAAGCTTAAGGACGAAGAGAAACACATCCTCCAAAGCTACATCATCTGGAAGCGGAGTAGAGGAATGTTTGCACGATTGTTTTTGCATACGGAGGTTTTAGCTCGACTGATGCAACCTTGAAATAACGGACTAATCGCAACCAAACAATATCCTATAGAGCACGAAATAAATCGTTGATCCTTTTGGATTAAGATAAGTTATGATTTCCCTTCTAAACATCAAAATTGGTACATAAAACATGCATCGGAACTGGTAAAGAGATCTTGCCTTATCATACATGATAGAAACATCGTCTACCAGAATCTAGTAGAGAAGATGGAGATCGTCTCATAATCTTGAGGCTCTTGATCTTTGCTGTTTTTGGTCATTGATCTCCTGGGCCAGCCGAGGACGCTACCTACTTTCTTGAGAGGAAACTCTAAATGAACAAACAGCACAAGGAGGCGGATGCCAGTAGGGAATGGACGCCGACGGCGTGTGCTGCCGCCGCGGCCGCCATGGAGCAGGACTCGACATGGGAAAGAAAGGATCCACCATGGGGGGCTGCGGAGGATAATTAGAGGCCACCGGCTCCGAGGCACACATAAAGTATAATCTCACCGCCGGGGCGCACGATGGCGACGGCGAAGCGTACAGGAACAGAGGAACAACTTGGGATAGGGCTGGCGACAAACGAAAGAGCGAAGCTGGGAAGGCTTTGCATGTTAGACTGTACTTCCTGAACCTTAACCTACATGGCTCGATTACTCACACAAAGTGCAGCTCGTTCCGCAGAGCAGCGGCCCGTGAAACGACTACTTACGCGGATCACGTTGCTGAAGGGGTTATTGATTAGCGTAAGAAAACTGTTGATGACCAAGTTGAAATCTGGGACGTTCGTGGCAGTGATCGGACGATGGGGAGCTCCAAATCGCTGTGGGGGCTTATAGGTGGCTCTGCTTTAAGATGGAGATCGTCTCATAATCTTGAGGCTCTTGATCTTTGCTGTTTTTGGTCATTGATCTCCTGGGCCAGCCGAGGACGCTATCTACTTTCTTGAGAGGAAACTCTAAATAAACAAACAGCACAAGGAGGCGGATGCCAGTAGGGAATGGACGGCGACGGCGTGTGCTGCCGCCGCGGCCGCCATGGAGCAGGACTCGACGTGGGAAAGAAAGGATCCACCATGGGGGCTGCGGAGGATAATTAGAGGCCACCGGCTCCGAGGCACACATAAAGTATAATCTTACCGCTGGGGCGCACGATGGCGACGGCGAAGCGTACAGGAACAGAGGAACAACTTGGGATAGGGCTGGCGACAAACGAAAGAGCGAAGCTGGGAAGGCTTTGCATGTTAGACTGTACTTCCTGGACCTTAACCTACATGGCTCGATTACTCACACAAAGCGTAGCTCATTCCGCAGAGCAGCGGCCCGTGAAACGACTCCTTAAGCGGATCACGCTGCTGAAGGGGTTATTGATTAGCGTAAGGAAACTGTTGATGACCAAGTTGAAATCTGGGACGTTCGTGGTAGTGATCGGACGATGGGGAGCTCCAAATCGCTGTGGGGGTTCATAGGTGGCTCTGCTTTACTGTTTCTCAAATGGAGAGTCTTTCAATCTAGTGTTTTGTCCAACGTATAAAAGATGTGCTTTGAACAACCAAAGAATTGTTTCATTAGCATTAAATTGCGTACAATGAAAAAATGTTTCTATCAACATCGATTCTGAATGATTAAATAATTTTCTCCCAAGTAAAACATTGGTTGCTTCCAAGTAAAACACTGCTTCCAACAAAGAATATAATTTACTTCCAAAGAAAATAACCTTTTCCTACTAATATTAGAATTTTGTTCGACATAACTAGGATGTGTCTCACGGTTAGGTTGTATCATTTGTGTGCCACACCGCCATGATAGTAGGGCACATGCGCGAGGAAACACCAGCGGGACCATTGAAGTATGTGTCTACCTTGTCAGCGATGGTGAAGTCACGAGACACATTGACGAGATCATAGAGTCACGCGCTCTGGGTGACACATGCTTGAACATTGGCACCACAAATGCAGAGGAGTGTTTTCAGGGAGGAGAGCGTCGATCAGATCGAAGGAACGATAGTGAGCACAATGTATGACGTTGATGAGGAACAATTAGGGCTCATCGACGACCTACAACAAGAACCTCCCTGCTTGTGGGCAATCACTATACAGTGGTAACAGCACCTGCTTGTGTTTCTCCATCAGCCACAAACTAGGAGGAACATACAGAACGTTCTGAGCAATTTGTAGAATAAAACTTTGTAAACCATGGTAGCTGCCTATTTAGATGTTCAAACACGTGTTGTGTTTATTTATTCAGGACATCAAAACGGGGCATTCTCCTATGCGTCGCATGCATCTTATCTCCTCCATTGTCGGATTTCTCAATTTAGTGTCGCGTCCAATCGGATTTCAGATCCCGCCTGGGCAATGTCTTTAAGCTCATGGGAAAGATGTCCTAAAATAGGTGCCTGTTTAGATGTCTTAAAGTTGGTCCGTCGTATGTGTTATACCACGTAGGCTCGGGATAGGAGTTGAACCTACTGAAAATACTAACACCTTTTTGACTAATCTAATCCACAAGTAGATAATGAACACGACAATCATAGTATGCCACTCATACTGATACCTAAACATGTGAGCACGTACAATACATAGAACCAAAACATCTATGAACAGGACATATATGGCTAGCACATGAAAAAGCAAATAGGGGATAGACGAACCATACCCTCCGGTTGGCCAGGCCAACACGGCAGGGACGGCGGCAGCGCCGACAGCCTCAACATCGTCCGAGGCCTTCTTGGACCTTCGTGGTGGCTTCGTCATCAACATGGATTCGATGCAGGGGAAGTAGTAGAAGCACAGGCGGACTCATACGGGGATGGATCGGGAGCAGTGGCGCAGAGACGCTGCCCAAAAACCTTATCGTCGTTCTCCCGGGCAGGACCTCGAACGACGGTGTTCCGAGGGCACCCGCTATCTCGACCAACTGTACACGTGGTCGTCGGGATGGGATCGCAAGAAGCAGCACAGTCAAAGGAATAGTAGATGGCTGCTAGGGTTATGTAGGAGGGTGCGAGTGCATTTGGGTTCACTCCACAAGGCCAACGCCTCCTTATACAGGTCGTCAGATAGATAGGTCTGGGCCTGACTTAAGCCCACAATCGAGTCGACGCACCCCCCGGAAGGGAGTCGACATATCTCGAGAAGGGCCGCACCCCTGCGAAGGGAGTTGACATATTCTGGGAAGGCGGACATCCCACGGTCCAACGTCTCATGCAGTGGTACTTTCGTTAGTGACTTGTTAATTAATCCACAATTAATTAACCATTTTGATTGGCAAAAATAAGGTTCGGCTCAATTCCGCAAAACCACGACGCGCGAGGCATGCGGCGGAGGAGGAGCGTGCGTATACCACTCCTTTTCCGAAGCTTCCATTGGCAAATGATAGATCAGCCATTGTCTCAACTCTCCTCGACTAGTAAGGTGATATTAAATTTTCCACCACCTACCACACATCTACATGAGCCTTAAGATTAACAAGCAACCATTGTTCATATGGGCCCAAAGCCTATCTATGATTCAATAGAACCCTCAGCACTTGAACTTTGTTTTCATTCATGCGCTTTCAAAAACTCGTGAATAAAAAAAAGTAAGATTGCAAAATTGGTTGGTTCGGTCTTTTGAATGTGCTCATAGGGATATGTAGTGCATGCATGCACTTCATAGAAACAAATAGTTTATGTGAGCGTATGCATTTATACTATATTTATCAAAAATAATATAAAGATTGCAACACCTCGCAAGATCTACCGTTTACGATTCTAAGTCTTGTCTGATTGTATTACACACAGAAAAGAAAATAGTGACGCAGACTTTTATAATGAGAATCCTTGGAAAGTACTCATTCAGTTTCTAAATATAAGTTTTTTTAAAGATTCCACTACAAAGTACATACGGACGCATATAGATATATTTTAAAGTGTAAATTCATTAATTTTGCTTCGTATGTAGTCCACAGTGAAATCTCTAAAAAAAACTGATATTTAGGAACAAAGGGAGTATGTTTGATGCTACAAATGAAAAGCACATAAAGAATAAGAATCTATAAAAATCATGTATGACTCGTTTGAATCTTGAATCATGAATCAAAGTGACATTGGCGTGTCCACTCGCTGGCTAATCCGATGAATCATGGATTGATGTAGTATTTGTGAAGGCAAAAAAGGGTAAAGGATGCCGCATGCTGCAGAAGTAAGGGGGTGTTTGTTTCAAAAGTCCTAGGACTTTTTCTAGTCCCAGTGACTAGTCAAAAAAAACTCTCCAATAAAGTCTTTTTCTAGTCCCTGTAGAAAAAATCCCTTCCGTTTGGTTCCTAGGGACTTTTTAAAAACTTTTTTTAGTCTCTGGAACTAAAAAGTCTCTGAACCAAACATCCCGTAAAAGTGGCGAAATGACATATGAGACGAGGCAACGACTGGATAAATAAATGTTTCCTTGGTCTGAAGGCTGTCTCCCCTGGGAACCTTTCCTGGTGTACGTGGACAGTGTCCACGGCGCCGTCGCAGCAGCCGGACGTCAGTGCCGCTGGGAGCGAAAGGACGGCGGCACTTCCACCGACGTCATCATTTCGTCTGAGCCGAAAAGACAGTGCCACCTTTCTCTTTTGCCTTGATCGGCTTAATAGATTAATATATTTTTTATACTATATAATATTTTCTGTGCTCCGGCCCTGAAGCTTCTGATGATGCGTCGTCGGTTTCGAGCTGCCTCCTTTGATGATCTTCAGAAGAAAAAAAAGGTACCACATAGTATATATTCCTGTTGATCGTCGATTGTTTGTTATCTGGAATACATTGAACTTGTTGTTGGACCTATCACCTATATCACCCGTACTGCAAAACTTCAACGGTTTGCAGCGACGACGGATTCTGTGTCGAGTTCGGCCTTGGCGTGTCATATGGCCGCACGCTATTAGGATGGGTCAAGGCGCTGCCCTGAAGATCAGAGGATGAATGTATAGTATCTTCTTCTTTCTTATAATTATATAATAAATATAATAAAATGAAAACGACATGTTTATATTGTATTGAGTGTTAGCTGCTTAATCATCATCCAGGTAGCTCAACAGTTGAGAAGAAAGGGTTTCAGTCGACGTCGCAAACCCAGAATGATCTCATCGCCCATCATGCTAGGACCAAGAAAGGCTACTGCTACGGCGACCCGTCCTCACGCTGACGGACAGAGACCTTTCACCTGTACCCGTGTTGTCTGCAGGGTGTGTATGAGAACAACTCCAACTGGCTGACCTAAATGGACGACACATTTGTCCGTTTAGGTCGATCGCCTGCCCGACGTCTGTTCAGTTTTGCATTTGGGTCGGCAGTGCGCTTAGAGCAACTCCAATGGGACGACCCATTTCGTCCGCCCGCGTTCGTTTGGGTTGGCGCGGACAAAAGTGGCAGCCCAACGCGTCGACCCAAACGGACGCGCGTCCGTTTTTCGTCCGGCGGGCGACTCATTCCAGGCCCAATTTTGAGCCGGATTTGCGTCGGCGCGGACACGAGACGGACGCGCGCGCGCCTACTCCTCTCCCCGGGCCCGCCTGTCGGTGGCAGCCACAACACCATTTTCCCCCCATTTTTCCCAAAACGCTCCCGCCGCGCGCGCCCCCGCCCCCCCAACCAGCCATGGAGGACGCCATCGACCTCGACCTCGACGCCGCCGCCAGCCTCGCCTCCCTCGCCTCGTCCGGCGCCGTCGCCCCTCCGGGAAAGGCAAGCCTCGTGCCCCGCGCAAGACCGCCGCGACCAAGCCGAAGAAGGCGCTGACGCCCGAACAACGGACAAGGGAGTCGGCCAAGAGAAGGGCCGGAGGCATGCCGCGGACGCGAGGGATGAGGCCGCTGCGCAGGTCGCCGCCGCCGCCGCGCAGCAGGAGTTCACCAACGCCCGCGTCGCCGCTGCAACGAGGGAGGCGCTCTACATGCTTGGGGTAAACCCTAGCCAGCACAGCCTCGTCCAAGCCACCGTCGCCGCGTTCAGCACCGGCTCGTCGGCGTTTCTTCGGATTAGCTTTATTCTATTTCTTTAACATATCTGTTTTTGTGTTTTTATACCTATGTTCTTACTTTCATTATTTTTATAATTTTCTCTATTTTTATATTTCTTATCAAAGCCTCGTCCCAAGCCACCGTCGCCGCGCCAGCACCGGCTCGTCGGCGTTTCCTCGGATGGTGATGCCCGACTCACCCCGCGCACTCGGCTTGCAACCCGGTCCCCGGCTTCCACGTCTACCCGCAGGCCTCCCGCCTCTCCGGGGACTGCTTACCCAACGTGAGCGTGGTCGCGCCTTCCACGCCCGCGCCCGCGCCCATCGACCTCAATGCCACCCCGGTGGTCGGTGGCTCGTCGTCCGGTGTCACCAAGGAAGAGGCCGTGGTTCGAGAAGATGCAGGCCGACATGCTCAAGTTCGAGGACAAGTGATCCCTGGCGTCGAGGGCCATCTTTTTGTATGCCGGCAGGTGTGCCGACATGACCACGGGAGCCGCGATGGCGTGGTCGAACTCCAAGTCCCACCATTTTTGTGTGCTAGCATGTGTGCCGGCCGGCTGGCGAGTGCGCCAGTATGAACTGTGGTATTTTCTGAAGCCGACATTGTATATCGGTGCTGGCATGGTGCCGGCATGAGACATGGCCGCTGGCATGATCGACCGCGGGCTTTTTTATTTAAAAGTTGAATGTTGAGGACCCACAAGTATAGAGGATCTATCGTAGTCCTTTAGATAAGTAAGAGTGTCGAACCCAACGAGGAGCAGAAGGAAATGATAAACGGTTTTCAGCAAGGTATTCTCTGCAAGTACTGAAATAAGTGGTAACAGATAGTTTTGTGATAAGATAATTTGTAATGAGCAACAAGTAACAAAAGTAAATAAGTGCAGCAAGGTGGCACAATCCTTTTTGTAGCAAAGGACAAGCCTGGACAAACTCTTATATATAGGAAAAGCGCTCCCGAGGACACATGGGAATATCGTCAAGCTAGTTTTCATCACGTTCATATGATTCGCGTTCGATACTTTGATAATTTGATATGTGGGTGGACCGGTGCTTGGGTGTTGTTCTTACTTGAACAAGCATCCCACTTATGATTAACCTCTATTGCAAGCATCCGCAACTACAACAAAAGTATTAAGGTAAACCTAACCATAGCATGAAACATATGGATCCAAATCAGCCCCTTACGAAGCAACGCATAAACTAGGGTTTAAGCTTCTGCCACTCTAGCAACCCATCATCTACTTATTACTTCCCAATGCCTTCCTCTAGGCCCAAATAATGGTGAAGTGTTATGTAGTCGACGTTCACATAACACCACTAGAGGCTAGACAACATACATCTCATCAAAATATCGAACGAAACCAAATTCACATAGGTACTAATAGCAAGACTTCTCCCTTGTCCTCAGGAACAAACTAAATACTCACAAAGCATAAACATGTTCATAATCAGAGGGGTATTAATATGCATATAGGATCTGAACATATGATCTTCCACCAATTAAACCAACTAGCATCAACTACAAGGAGTAATTAACACTACTAGCAACCTACTAGCACCAATCCCAACTTGGAGACAAGAATTGGATACAAGAGATGAACTAGGGTTTTGAGATGAGATGGTGCTGATGAAGATGTTGATGGAGATTGCCCTCTCCCGATGAGAGGAGCGTTGGTGATGACGATGGTGATGATTTCCCCCTCCGGAGGGAAGTTTCCCGGCAGAACAGCTCTGCCGGAGCTCTAGATTGGATCCGCCAAGGTTCCGCCTCGTGGAGGCAGAGTTTCGTCCCAAAAGGTTGCTTCTTATTTTTTTCTCGATGAAAGACATCATATTGGAGAAGATGGTCATCGGAGAGCCACCAGGGGGCCCACGAGGTAGGGGGCGCTCCCTAGGGGGGCGCCCCCACCCTCGTGAGAAGGGGGTGGGCCCCCTGGCCTTCATCTAGGTTTACTATTTCGGTCCGACCGAGTTTGTTGATTCGGTCCACCGAGATTAGAAAACTTGTGTGTAACGGTTGGATTTTGTGTGGAGGCTATATATACCCCTCCACCTCCTCTTCATTGAGGAGAGAGCCATTAGACACACACAACATTCCAACTCATATGTTCTGAGAGAGAACCACCTACTCATGTGTTGAGACCAAGATATTCCATTCCTACCATATGAATCTTGATCTCTAGCCTTCCCCAAGTTGCTTTCCACTCAAATCTTCTTTCCACCAAATCCAAATCCTGTGAGAGAGAGTTGAGTGTGGGGGAGACTATCGTTTGAAGCACAAGAGCAAGGAGTTCATCATCAACACACCATTTGTTACTTCTTGGAGAGTGGTGTCTCCTAGATTGGCTAGGTGTCACTTGGGAGCCTCCGACAAGATTGTGGAGTTGAACCAAGGAGTTTGTAAGGGCAAGGAGATCGCCTACTTCGTGAAGATCTACCGCTAGTGAGGAAAGTCCTTCGTGGGCGATGGCCATGGTGGGATAGACAAGGTTGCTTCTTCGTGGACCCTTCGTGGGTGGAGCCCTCCGTGGACTCGTGCAACCGTTACCCTTCGTGGGTTGAAGTCTCCATCAACGTGGATGTAGGATAGCACCACCTATCCGAACCACGGGAAAAACATCCGTGTCTCCAATTGCGTTTGAATTCTCCAAACCCTTCCCTTTACATCCTTGCAAGTTGCATGCTTTACTTTCCGCTGCCTATATACTCTTTGCATGCTTGCTTGATATGTATTATGAATGTTGAAATTGTGCCTAAACTCCACTTAAACCGAAAAAGCTTAAAAACTGCAACTTTAGCATTAAGTGTCTAATCACCCCCCCCTCTAGACACATCTACTTCAAGGTCCTACAAGTGGTATCAGAGCTTTGGTCTCCATTGCCTTGGTTTAATCACCATTGGAGGAAGATGGATGTGTCTACTTTAGGGAGTCTTAGACATAGAGTGCCTATTCTTGATGGAGAGTATTTTCATGAGTGAAAAATGAGATGCTTGTAATTTTCAATCAATATCATTTGAACAAGTATATTGCTAGCCCTTGTGCGCCTCATATTGATCCTTTGCATCCTACCCTAGATGAAGATATTGACATGATTCGCAATCTTAGAACTATTGAGCTCATCATTAGAGGATTGCCCAAAAATTTGATTGCTAGTTTGCCTACTCTTAATTGTGCCTATACTATATGGAAATTTCTTGAGGAACGATTTCCCGATCATTCCTTGAAAAATTTGGATGAAATTCTCCATAAATCTATTACCTTGAGTAAGATGAACTCTAGTGATCCTAGTTTTGGTGATTGTCTATTTGAGCTTACCAATCTCAAGCGTGCTAAAGGAGATGTTGGAATTATTATATCCGAAGCTATAAGAATTCATAAAAGTGACCACTTTGATGATCATTTATCTAATGAATTACCCTCTCTAGGAAATGATGAGTCACAAAATCATGGTGAACATGGATACTATGATGATGATGATGATAGTGACTTCGATCTTGATGATGCAATGAGACATTTTGGTCTTATGGCAAATCTTCGGGGATATGTGTCAGGAGGAAAGGAATGGGTTCTTGATAGTGGATGTACTGATCATATGACCGGAGATGAAGAGATGTTCCGTGAGCTTGCTGAAAATGACGGCCCTCGAAAATATGTCACCTTTGGTGATAATTCAAAGGGTAAAGTGGTTGGCCTTGGTAAGGTGGCCATCTCACATGTTAGTTCCATTCAAAATGTCATGCTCGTTGAATCTCTCGGCTACAACTTACTTTTGGTATCTAGACTTGCTGATTTCGGTTTGAATGTCCTATTTACTAAGGTAGATTGCCAAGTATTTCATCGAGACAATCATAAAATGGTCTTTACCGGTATGCGTAGAGGTGATCTTTACATTGTCGATTTCTCTAAAAAGGCACAACCTAAAACTTGCTTTATTGCTAAATCCTCAAAAGGTTGGTTGTGGCATAGACGACTAGGTCACGTTGGCATGAGAAACCTTGACAAGCTTATTAAAGGAAATCATATCCTTGGAGTTAACGATGTCATATTTGATAAGGATAGACTTTGCAGTGCTTGTCAAGCAGGTAAACAGGTTGGAGGAAGGCATCCCGTGAAGAACATCATGACCACAAGGAGGCCACTCGAGCTACTTCATATGGATCTTTTTGGTCCCAACGCCTACAAGAGTCTCGGTGGAAATTCTTTTGGTCTAGTTATAGTTGATGATTTTTCAAGATTTACGTGGGTGTTCTTTCTTAATGACAAGTCGCAGGTCCAGAAGATCTTCAAAAACTTCGCTAGGAAGGCCCAAAATCAGTTTGACGTGAAGATCAAGAAGGTTCGGAGTGACAACGGAACGGAGTTCAAGAACGCAAATGTGGACACCTTTCTTGACAAAGAAGGGATTTCACACGAGTTCTCGGCTACGTACACACCTCAACAAAATGGAGTTGTTGAGAGGAAGAACCGGACGCTCATCGAAATGGCAAGAACGATGCTTGATGAATACAAGACGCCGAAGCACTTTTGGGCAGAAGCGGTTGAGACAGCTTGTCATGCAACAAATCGCTTGTATCTTCACAAGCTACTCGGCAAGACGGCATACGAGCTCCTCACCGGTAACAAACCCCAAGTTGGATACTTTCGAGTATTCGGCTCAAAGTGCTAAATTCTTGACAAGCATCGTCGTTCAAAGTTTGCTCCTAAATCTCATGAAGGTTTTCTACTTGGTTATGGCTCAAACTCTCACACTTACCGTGTCAAACAATTTCACCCGAAAGGTTGAAGAGACGGTAGATGTGAAGTTTGATGAATCTAATGGCTCGCAAGTAGAGCAATTGCCAATCGATGTAGGAGACAAAGACCCTTTAGAAGCAATCCAAGACTTGTCTATTGGCAAAATTCGTCCAACGGAGGTGAAGGAGAGTACCTCGTCCGTCCAAGTGGAAGCTTCTACTCCATGACAAGGTGAACCAAGAATTGATACGGAAGCATCCACAAGTGGGACACACCAAGATGAAGAAGACAAGGAAATGCATCAAGACAAACATCAACAACCTCCTTCTCCACCACGACAAGAGAACGACAACGTCAACAATGAAGAAGGCCAAGAAGAAGAACAAGATGAAGAAGATGTTCAACGAAGACCCAAGCAAAAGCTCTCACGAGTTCGATCAAGAATTGCCAAAGATCATCCCGTCGAGCAAATCTTCAATGATATACAAACCGGGAGAATCACTCGCTCAAAAACTCGTTTAGCTAACTTTTGTGAAAACTATTCATTCATCTCTAGCATTGAACCTATGAAGGTTGAAGAAGCATTGGAAGATCCGGATTGGATAAACGCTATGCATGAAGAGCTACACAACTTTGAGAGAAACCAAGTTTGGACATTGGTTGAGAAGCCCGACAACAACCACAACATCATTGGTACCAAATGGGTGTTTCGCAACAAGCAAGATGAAGATGGACAAGTGGTTCGCAACAAAGCACGTCTCGTCACCCAAGGGTACACACAAGTCGAAGGTATGGACTATGGTGAGACATATGCTCCCGTTGATAGACTTGAGTCCATTCGCATCTTACTTGCCTATGCTAATCACCATAATATCACCTTGTACCAAATGGACATTAAAAGTGCTTTTCTAAATGGTGAAATAGAGGAGGAAGTTTATGTCAAACAACCTCCCGGCTTTATCAATCCTAAGAAACCAAATCATGTTTTACAAACTTCACAAAGCTCTTTATGGTCTTAAACAAGCTCCTAGAGCATGGTATAAATGCTTGACCAAGTTCCTTATTACAAGTGGTTTTGAAATTGGTAAAATTGATTCTACTCTTTTTACTAAAAGGGTTAATGGAGAACTATGTGTATGCCAAATTTATGTTGATGATATCATATTTGGTTCAACTAACCCTCTCTTCAGTGAAAAGTTTGGAAAGCTAATGTCAGAGAAGTTTGAGATGTCTATGATGAGTGAACTCAAATTCTTTCTCGGTTTGCAAATCAAGCAAACTAAGGAAGGTACATTTGTTTCTCAAACAAAGTACACCAAGGACTTATTCAAGAAGTTCAATATGCAAGAAAGCAAAGGTATGCCTACACCCATGCCTACTAGTGGACATCTTGATTTGACCAAAGATGGTGAACCGGTTGATCAAAAGGTTTATCGCTCTATGATTGGTTCTTTGTTATACCTATGTGCTTCACGTCCCGACATTATGCTAAGTGTGTGCATGTGTGCACGTTATCAAGCTGCTCCTAAAGAATGTCATCTTAAGGCCGTGAAAAGGATAGTGAGATACTTAATTCATACACCAAACTTTGGCATTTGGTATCCTAAGAGGTCTTCTTTTGATCTTGTTGGCTATTCCGACTCGGATTATGCCGGAGACAAGGTTGATAGAAAGTCTACTTCGGGTACTTGTCAATTTCTTGGTAGATCTCTTGTGTCTTGGTCTTCCAAGAAACAAAACTCGGTATCCTTATCCACCGCCGAAGCGGAATACATTGCCGCTGGTTCATGTTGTGCTCAATTACTTTGGATGACCCAAACTCTTAAAGATTATGGGATCTATGTGAAACATGTTCCACTGCTTTGTGACAATGAAAGTGCTATCAAAAATTGGTCATAATCCTATACAAAATTCTCGAACTAAGCATATTGAAGTTCGTCATCATTTCATTCGAGACCATGTTGCTAAGGGTGACATTGATCTTAAGCATGTTCGCACCGATAAGCAATTAGCGGATATATTTACTAAACCTCTTGATGAAAAAGTATTTTGCAGGTTGAGAGGTGAATTGAACATTATTGATGCTTCGAACTTGGAGTAGGAACTCCATTGGATACATGCAAGACATGAGCTTATGACTAATCCATGATATATCTCTTATGATGACTATCTTATGTCTTGGATATATTTGTACCTTGCATGTTGTCTAACCCATGTAGGTGCTTGGTTGAATCTAATTCCATGAGATTGCGACTCACTCACATCTTGAGCAATCTCTACATCACCAAGTCTCTACACAATGGTGGTTGAAGACAAGGAAGCACAAAACCATTAAAACATATCCTTTGACAAATTCTATGTTGAGCTTCATGATTGTCATTTTTGGATACACAAGTGCTCTTCCTTGCAAGAACTAACCCATGTAGGTAGATGAACTCAAACTCCAAGTGGTTCTCCCAACTCTTGATGAGCTACATCAACCTTGAGCACCCACACAAGTTCAACTACATGAGCAAGAACCACACCACCACCCAAGGTATGTTATTCCATCTTAGAGAAGCTTTACTCCAAGACATGAGTCAAAGCAACTCAACAAGATGTGAATACATCAAGATGCTTAAACGAAACTCTAGATGAAGTTATCTTGTGTTATTGCATTTGTCTCATGCATGTTTATTTTCTTTCTCTCTTTCAAAAAAAAACTTCATCTAGATCTTTCAGTTTCTTCTCTTTTCTTTTTGTTTTTGTTCTGCATTTTCTGCATTCAATTCCTTGCAAATCTTTGTGAGATCCTACATGTCTAGTGAGCTGAGGTGACAAGTGTTTTTCTCTGTGTGAACTCGGTTTCACCGACTTGTAATTTTCGGTCCAACCGAATCTTTTCGGTGCCACCGAAACATACCACTCGGTGCCACCGACTTCGCAACAGGAAAAACAGTATGCCACTTGTTCTATATTTCTTCTGATTCAGCTCTACTCAATGAATCTTGTCCTTCACAAGCATCACAGTTTTATCCATTGCTTTGTGCTGAGTCTCAAGGACCAAACCTATACGACAGATTCCAGAAAGCCCTTCTTGGAAATTGATGTCAAAGGGGGAGAGATAGATCACATCAAAGCTTGTAGGAGAGAGAGATCACAACAAGGGAGAGAAAAAGTCTCAAGGACCAAACCTACAAGAGAGAAAGTATTAAGGGGGAGAGAGAGACTTCCAGGGGGAGAGAATACTCAAGGATCCCAGATGCTTGATGCTTGATGTTCAAGAGGAGAGATGTCACATGTCTTTTTAGGGGGAAAGACATGTTCATTTGTATCTTTCAGCTCTGATTTGCTGTTCCTTATCTTCTCCCAATATCCCATGTAAGATTCAGGGGGAGCAAGACACCTAAGGGAAAGAAATCAGTCAAATTCATTGCATATCTTTATTCTTGGGGACATGTTGAATCCAATGTGGTACCTTGTACTCACTCTCTACATGTCATCCCAGTCTTGGTATTCTTGTGGTTTCTTTTGTTTGCTCTGGCTAGTGGATGTACCTGTGTTATCTAACTTTGTTTGTGCAGGTTCATTCCATCCTAAGCCAACTCAAGACCACAAGGTAAGTATATGCATCAAAATCATGAGTATGAGGAGTTCTTACTTATGTACATACTGTTTGCAAGAAGGACTCATGAGCATGAAGGTATTTTCCTTGATAATCTTTTGCTCTGATGCATATGGCCAAGATACATGTAACACATTGCCTACTCTGTCATGGTTATGCTCTCACATGCCTCTATATTTCATATTTACATGAGTGCATACATGTAGGGGGAGCCTATGCTTGTTACATGTCCTTCCAAAGCTTTACTTGCTATTCTTTATATCTTTATCTAAAGCTCTGATGTATGTTGCCATCAATTACCAAAAAGGGGGAGATTGAAAGCACAAGTGCTCCCGAGGTGGTTTTGATAATTGATGACAACATATCTCTTGTTGGACTAACATTTCTATCTAGCATGTTTCAGATAAGTTCAACAATGGAGTGGCATGGACTAAAGGTTGTCGGAACTCCTTCAAAATGCTAAGGACAAAAGTTTGGCTCAAGCTCAAAAGCTCAAGACTCTTCATTTTATATTTTAGTGATCCAAGATCACATTGAGTCTTTAGGAAAAGCCAATACTATCAAGGAGGGATGAGGTGTTGCTTAATGAGCCTCTTGCTTCATGTGCTTAGTGATATGCTCCAAAACCCTCAACTACTTTCCCATATCCACATATGACCTAAACCCTAAGCCAAACTCGGTCCTACCGATTCTTCCTATCCGGCGCCACCGAGTTTCACTTGTCATAAGCCACTGCCAAACCCTAGCAAATCGGTTCTACCGATAGGGATCTCGGTCTCACCGAGATGGGATTGCAAACTCTCTGTTTCCCTTTCGTAACTTTTCGGTCTCACCGAAAGAGCAATCGGTCCCACCGAGATTGCAATGTAAATTCAGTGTTTCCTTTTTGTAACTTTTCGGTCTCACCGAAAGAGCAAATCGGTCCCACCGAGTTTGCCTGACCAACTCTCTGGTTAGCTAATTACCAAAATCGGTCTCACCGAGTTTGTGTAATCGGTCTCACCGAGATTACGTTATGCCCAAACCCTAACCATATCGGTCCTACCGAGTTGCATGTCAGTCCCACCGAAAATCTCTAACGGTCACTAGGTTTACCTTTTCGGTCCGACCGAGTTTGTTGATTCGGTCCCACCGAGATTGGAAAACTGTGTGTAACGGTTGGATTTTGTGTGGAGGCTATATATACCCCTCCACCTCCTCTTCACTCGTGGAGAGAGCCATCAGAACACATACACAATTCCAACTCATATGTTCTGAGAGAGAACCACCTACTCATGTGTTGAGACCAAGATATTCCATTCCTACCATATGAATCTTGATCTCTAGCTTTCCCCAAGTTGCTTTCCACTCAAATCTTCTTTCCACAAAATCCAAATCCTATGAGAGAGAGTTGAGTGTTGGGGAGACTATCATTTGAAGCACAAGAGCAAGGAGTTCATTACCTACACACCATTTGTTACTTCTTGGAGAGTGGTGTCTCCTAGATTGGCTAGGTGTTACTTGGGAGGCTCCGACAAGATTGTGGAGTTGAACCAAGGAGTTTGTAAGGGCAAGGAGATCGCCTACTTCGTGAAGATCTACCGCTAGTGAGGCAAGTCCTTCGTGCGCGATGGCCATGGTGGGATAGACAAGGTTGCTTCTTCGTGGACCCTTTGTGGGTGGTTGCTTCTTCCTGGACCCTTCGTGGGTGGAGCCCTCAGTGGACTCGCGCAACCGTTACCCTTCGTGGGTGGAGCCCTCCGTGGACTCGCGCAACCGTTACCCTTCGTGGGTTGAAGTCTCCATCAACGTGGATGTAGGATAGCACCACCTATCCGAACCACGGGAAAAACATTTCGTGTCTCCAATTGCGTTTGAATTCTCCAAACCATTCCCCTTACATTCTTGCAAGTTGCATGCTTTACATTCCGCTGCTCATATACCCTTTGCATTCTTGCTTGATATGTATTGTGTATGTTGAAATTGTGCCTAAAACTCCACTCAAACCAAAAAGGCCTAAAAATTGCAACTTTAGCACTAAGTGTCTAATCACCCCCCTCTAGACACATCTACTTCTAGATCCTACAAGTGGTATCAGAGCTTTGGTCTCCATTGCCTTGGTTTAATCACCATTGGAGGAAGATGGATGTGTCTACTTTAGGGAGTCTTAGACATAGAGTGCCTATTCTTGATGGAGAGTATTTTCATGAGTGGAAAAATGAGATGATTGTAATCTTCAATCAATATCATTTGAACAAGTATATTGCTAGTCCTTGTGCACCTCATATTGATCCTTTGCATCCTACCCTAGATGAAGATATTGACATGATTCGCAATCTTAGAACTGTTGAGCTCATCATTAGAGGATTGCCCAAAAATTTGATTGCTAGTTTGCCTACTCTTAATTGTGCCTATACTATATGGAAATTTCTTGAGGAACGATTTCCCGATCAATCCTTGAAAACTTTGGATGAAATTCTCCATAAATCCATTGCCTTGAGTAAGATGAACTCTAGTGATCCTAGTTTTGGTAATTGTCTATTTGAACTTACCAATCTTAAGTATGCTAAAGGAGATGTTGGAATCATTAGTGATATCATATTCGAAGCTATAAGAATTCATAAAAGTGACCACTTTGATGATCATTTATCTAATGAATTACCCTCTCTAGGAAATGATGAGTCACAAGATCATGATGAACATGGATACTATGATGATGATGATGATGATGATGATGATGATGATGATGGTGACTTCGATCTTGATTATGCAATGAGACATTTTGGTCTTATGGCAAATCTTTGGGGATATGAATCAGGAGGAAAGGAATGGGTTCTTGATAGTGGATGTACTGATCATATGACTGGAGATGAAGAGATGTTTCGTGAGCTTGCTGAAAATGACGGCCCTCGAAAATATGTCACCTTTGGTGATAATTCAAAGGGTAAAGTGGTTGGCCTTGGTAAGGTGGCCATCTCACATGATAGTTCCATTCAAAATGTCATGCTCGTTGAATCTCTTGGCTACAACTTACTTTCAGTATCTAGACTTGCTCATTTCGGTTTGAATGTCCTATTTACTGAGGTAGATTGCCAAGTATTTCGTCAAGACAATCATAAAATGGTCTTTACGGGTATGCGTAGAGGTGATCTTTACATTGTCGATTTCCCTAAAAAGGCACAACCTAAAACTTGCTTTGTTGCTAAATCCTCAAAAGGTTGGTTGTGGCATAGACGACTAGGTCACGTTGGCATGAGAAACCTTGACAAGCTTATTAAAGGAAATCATATCCTTGGAGTAAACGATGTCATATTTGATAAGGATAGACTTTGCAGTGCTTGTCAAGCAGGTAAACAGGTTGGAGGAAGGCATCCCGTGAAGAACATCATGACCACAAGAAGGCCACTCGAGCTACTTCACATGGATCTTTTTGGTCCCAACGCCTACAAGAGTCTCGGTGGAAATTCTTTTGGTCTAGTTATAGTTGATGATTTTTCAAGATTTACGTGGGTGTTCTTTCTTAATGACAAGTCGCAGGTCCAGAAGATCTTCAGAAACTTCGCTAGGAAGGCCCAAAATCAGTTTGACGTGAAGATCAAGAAGGTTCGGAGTGACAACGGAACGGAGTTCAAGAACGCAAATGTGGACACCTTTCTTGACGAAGAAGGGATTTCACACGAGTTCTCGGCTACGTACACACCTCAACAAAATGGAGTTGTTGACAGGAAGAACCGGACGCTCATCGAAATGGCAAGAATGATGCTTGATGAATACAAGACGCCGAAGCACTTTTGGGCAGAAGTGGTTGAGACAGCTTGTCACGCAACAAATCGCTTATATCTTCACAAGCTACTCGGCAAGACGGCATACGAGCTTCTCACCGGTAACAAACCCCAAGTTGGATACTTTCGAGTATTCGTCTCAAAGTGCTACATTCTTGATAAGCATCGTCGTTCAAAGTTTGCTCCTAAATCTCATGAAGGTTTACTACTTCGTTATGGCTCAAACTCTCACACTTATCGTGTCTACAACAATTTCACCCGAAAGGTTGAAGAGATGGTAGATGTGAAGTTTGATGAATCTAATGGCTCGCAAGTAGAGCAATTGCCAATTGATGTAGGAGACAAAGACCCTTCAGAAGCAATCCAAGACTTGTCCATTGGCAAAATTCGTCCAACGGAGGTGAAGGAGAGTACTTCATCCGTCCAAGTGGAAGCTTCTACTTCACGACAAGGTGAACCAAGAATCGACACGGAAGCATCCACAAGTGGGACACACCAAGATGAAGAAGACAAGGAAATGCATCAAGACGAACATCAACAACCTCTTCCTCCACCACGACAAGAGAACGACGACGTCAACAATGAAGAAGGCCAAGAAGAAGAACAAGATGAAGAAGATGTTCAACAAAGACCCAAGCAAAAGCTCTCACGAGTTCGAGCAAGAATTGCCAAAGATCATCCCGTCGAGCAAATCCTCAATGATATACAAACCGGGAGAATCACTCGCTCAAAAACTCGTTTAGATAACTTCTGTGAAAACTATTCATTTATCTCTAGCATTGAACCTATGAAGGTTGAAGAAGCATTGGAAGATCCGGATTGGATAAACGCTATGCATGAAGAGCTACACAACTTTGAGAGAAACCAAGTTTGGACATTGGTTGAGAAGCCCGACAACAACCACAACATCATTGGTACAAAATGGGTGTTTCGCAACAAGCAAGATGAAGATGGACAAGTGGTTCGCAACAAAGCACGTCTCGTCGCCCAAGGGTACACACAAGTCGAAGGTATGGACTATGGTGAGACATATGCTCCCGTTGCTAGACTTGAGTCCATTCGCATCTTACTTGCCTATGCTAATCACCATAATATCACCTTGTACCAAATGGACATTAAAAGTGCTTTTCTAAATGGTGAAATAGAGGAGGAAGTTTATGTCAAACAACCTCCCGGCTTTGTCAATCCTAAGAAACCTAATCATCTTTACAAACTTCACAAAGCTCTTTATGGTCTTAAACAAGCTCCTAGAGCATGGTATAAATGCTTGACCAAGTTCCTTATTGCAAGTGGTTTTGAAATTGGTAAAATTGATTCTACTCTCTTTACTAAAAGGGTTAATGGAGAACTATTTGTATGCCAAATTTATGTTGATGATATCATATTTGGTTCAACTAACCCTCTCTTTAGTGAAAAGGTTGGAAAGTTAATGTCAGAGAAGTTTGAGATGTCTATGATGAGTGAACTCAAATTCTTTCTTGATTTGCAAATCAAGCAAACTAAGGAAGGTACATTTGTCTCTCAAATGAAGTACACCAAGGACTTATTCAAGAAGTTCAATATGCAAGAATGCAAAGGTATGTCTAGACCCATGCCTACTAGTGGACATAATGATTTGACCAAAGATGGTGAACCGGTTGATCAAAAGGTTTATCGCTCTATGATTGGTTCATTGTTATACCTATGTGCTTCACGTCCCGATATTATGCTAAGTGTGTGCATGTGTGCACGATATCAAGTTGCTCCTAAAGAATGTCATCTTAACGCTGTGAAAAGGATAGTGAGATATTTAATCCATACACCAAATTTTGGCATTTGGTATCCTAAGAGGTCTTCTTTTGATCTTTTTGGCTATTCCGACTCGGATTATGCCGGAGACAAGGTTGATAGAAAGTCCACTTCGGGTACTTGTCAATTTCTTGGTAGATATCTTGTGTCTTGGTCTTCCAAGAAACAAAACTTGGTATCCTTATCCACCGCCGAAGCGGAATACATTGCCGCTGGTTCATGTTGTGCTCAATTACTTTGGATGACCCAAACTCTTAAAGATTATGGGATCTATGTGAAACATGTTCCACTACTTTGTGACAATGAAAGTGCTATCGAAATTGGTCATAATCCTGTACAACATTCTTGAACTAAGCATATTGAAGTTCGTCATCATTTCATTCGAGATCATGTTGCTAAGGGTGACATTGATCTTAAGCATGTTCACACCGATAATCAATTAGCGGATATATTTACTAAACCTCTTGATGAGAAAGTGTTTTGCAGGTTGAGAGGAGAATTGAACATCATTGATGCTTCGAACTTGGAGTAGAAACTCCATTGGATACATGCAAGACATGAGCTTATGACTAATCCATGATATATCTCTTATGATAACTATCTTATGTCTTGGATATATTTGCACCTTGCATGTTGTCTAACCCATGTAGGTGCTTGGTTGAATCTAATTCCATGATATTGCGACTCACTCACATCTTGAGCAATCTCTACATCACCAAGACTCTACACAATGGTGGTTGAAGACAAGGAAGCACAAAACCATTCAAACATATCCTTTGACAAATTCTATGTTGAGCTTCATGATTGTCATTTTTGGATACACAAGTGCTCTTCCTTGCAAGAACTAACCCATGTAGGTAGATGAAGTCAAACTCCAAGTGGTGCTCCCAACTCTTGATGAGCTACATCAACCTTGAGCACCCACACAAGTTCAACTACATGAGCAAGAACCACACCACCACCCAAGGTATGTTATTCCATCTTAGAGAAGCTTTACTCCAAGACATGAGTCAAAGAAACTCAACAAGATGTGAATACATCAAGATGCTTAAACGAAAAATGGTAACCCCATTTTGAACTTAAACGATGAGTATGACCTATGATCAAGTGTTCTCACTTGACTCCTAAGTCAATATACTCTAATATAGGTGACTATGTCACCGCCCAACTCTAGATGAAGTTCTGTTGTGTTCTTTTCTGTGTTATTGCATTTGTCTCATGCATGTTTATTTTATTTCTCTTTTTCAAAAAAAAACTTCATCTAGATCTTTCAGTTTCTTCTCTTTTCTCTTTGTTTTTGTTCTGCATTTTCTGCATTCAATTCCTTGCAAATCCTTCAGGTAATTCATTGCAAATCTTTGTGAGATCCTACATGTCTAGTGAGCTGAGGTGACAAGTGCTTTTCTCTGTGTGAACTCGGTTTCACCGACTTGTAATTTTCGGTCCAACCGAATCTTTTTGGTGCCACCGAAACATACCACTCGGTGCCACCGACTTCGCAACAGGAAAAACAGTTTGCCACTTGTTCTATATTTCTTCTGATCCAGCTCTACTCAATGAATCTTGTCCTCTACAAGCATCACAGTTTTATCCTTTGCTTTGTGCTGAGTCTCAAGGACCAAACCTATACGACGGATTCCAGAAAGCCCTTCTTGGAAATTGATGTCAAAGGGGGAGAGAGAGATCACATCAAAGCTTGTAGGAGAGAGAGATCACATCAAGGGAGAGAAAAAGTCTCAAGGACCAAACCTAAAAGAGAAAGTATTAAGGGGGAGAAAGAGATTTCCAGGGGGAGAGAAAATACTCAAGGATCCCAGATGCTTGATGTTCAAGAGGAGAGATGTCACATGTCTTTTTAGGGGGAAAGACATGTTCATATGTATTTTTCAGCTCTGATTTTCTGTTTCCTATCTTCTCCCAATATCCCATGTAAGATTTAGGGGGAGCAAGACACCTAAGGAAAAGAAATCAGTCAAATTCATTGCATATCTTTACTCTTGGGGACATGTTAAATCCAATGTGGTACCTTGTACTCACTCTCTACATGTCATCCCAGTCTTGGTATTCTTGTGGTTTCTTTTGTTTGCTCTGGCTAGTGGATGTACCTGTGTTATCTAACTTTGTTTGTGCAGGTTCATTCCATCCTAAGCCAACTCAAGACCACAAGGTAAGTTATATGCATCATAGTCATGTGTATGAGAAATTCTTGCTGATGTACATACTGTTTGCAAGAAGGACTCATGGGCATGAATGTACATTTCCCATATTCGTATCTTTTGCCCTGGTGCATATAGCCAAGATACATGTAACACATTGCTACTCTGTCATGGTTATGCTCTCACATGCTTCTATATTCCATATTCACATGTTTGCATACATGTAGGGGGAGCCTATGCTTGTTACATGTCTTTCCAAAGCTTTACTTGCTATTCTCTATATCTTTATCTAAAGCTTTGATGTATGTTGCCATCAATTACCAAAAAGGGGGAGATTGAAAGCACAAGTGCTCCCTGGGTGATTTTGATAATTAATGAAAACATATCTCTTGTTGGACTAATACTTTTACCTAGTATGTTTCAGACAAGTTCAACAAATTAAGTGGCATGGACTAAAGGATGTGGAACCCCTTCAAGATGCTAAGGACAAAGGATTAGCTCAAGCTTCAAGATCAAGACTCTACATTTTCTATTTTAGTGATCCAAGATCACATTGAGTCTATAGGAAAAGCCAATACTATCAAGAGGGGATGAGGTGTTGCGTAATGGCTTGCTTGCTCAAAGTGCTTAGTGATATGCTCCAAAACCCTCAACTACCTTCCCACATCCACATATAACCTAAAACAAAAGTCAAACTCGGCCCCACCGATTCTTTCTATCTGGCGCCACCAAGTTCAGATGTCATAGCCACTGCCACAAACCCTAGGCAAATCGGTTTCACCGATAGGGATCTCGGTCTCACCGAGATGGGATTGTAATCTCTCTGTGTATGTCCATTACCAAAATCGGTCCCACCGAGATTGAGCAATCGGTACTACCAAGATTAGAATGCAAACTTTCTGGTTATCTTATTACCAAAATCGGTCCCACCGAGTTTGTGTAATCGGTCTCACCAAGTTTTCCTGACCAACTCTCTGGTTAGCTTATTACCAAAATCGGTCCCACCGATTGTGTAATCGGTCTCACCGAGATTACGTTATGCCCTAACCCTAACCATATCAGTCCTACCGAGTTGTATCTCAGTCGCACCGAAAATCCTAATGGTCACTAGGTTTGCTAAATCGGTCCGACCGAGTTTCTCAATTCGGTCTCATCGAGATAGGTAAATTGTGTGTAACGGTTAGTTTTTGTGTGGAGGCTATATATACCCCTCCACCCACTCTTCATTCGTGGAGAGAGCCATCAGAACATACCTACACTTCCAATATACATTTTGTGAGAGAGAACCACCTACTCATGTGTTGAGGCCAAGATATTCCATTCTCACCATGTGAATCTTGATCTCTAGCCTTCCCTAGTTGCTTTCCACTCAAATCTTCTCTCCACCAAATCTATATCCTATGAGAGAGAGTTGAGTGTTCGGGAGACTATCATTTGAAGCACAAGAGCAAGGAGTTCATCATCAACACACCATTTGTTACTTCTTGGAGAGTGGTGTCTCAAAGATTGAATAGGTGTCACTTGGGAGCCTCAGACAAGATTGTGGAGTTGAACCAAGGAGTTTGTAAGGGCAAGGAGATCGCCTACTTCGTGAAGATCTACGGCTAGTGAGGCAAGTCCTTCGTGGGCGATGGCCATGATGGGATAGACAAGGTTGCTTCTACGTGGACCCTTCCTGGATGGAGCTCTTCGTGGACTCGCGCAACCATCACCCTTCGTGGGTTGAAGTCTCCATCAACGTGGATGTACGATAGCACCACCTATCGGAACCACGACAAAAACATCCGTGTCTCCAATTGCGTTTGAATTCTCCAAACCCTTCCCTTTACATTCTTGCAAGTTGCATGCTTTACTTTCCGCTGCTCATATACTCTTTGCATGCTTGCTTGATATGTATTGTGTTTGTTAAACTTGTGCCAAAACTCCACTTCAACTTAAAGAAATTAAAAACTGCAAATTTTGGTACTTAGTGTCTAATCACCCCCCCTCTAGACACCTCTTCTCGATCCTTTCACTTTGGCATCCGGAAAATCGATGATTTGGTTCTTTTTAGTTAAGAACCTAGTCCAGAATTTCCCGGTGGACTCTCCGGGCTGTTGAACTGTATGGCTTAAGTCATCAACGTCCGGAGGTCAAACATATGTGCCTTGGAAGTTATCGAGGAAGGCCTCTTCCAAGTCCTCCCAGCTGCCAATAGAATTTGTAGGCAGACTGTTGAGCTAGTGCTGAGCTAGCACCTTGATTTTTAAAGGGAGATATTTGATGGCGTGGAGGTCACTGCCGCGGGCCATATGAATGTGGAGAATGAAGTTGTCGATCCACACCACGGGGTCTGTGGTTCCATCGTATGATTCTATATTCATGGGTTTGAACCCTTCTGGGAATCCATGATCCAGGACCTCATAAGTGAAGCAATGAGGATGTGCGGCACCTCTATATCGGGCCGTATCGCGACGTAGCTCTGATGGAGTCTGTCTGCGGTTTGCAGCCCGCGCATGACTAAGTTTGTCACGTCCGAATTGGTGGCCGTCGTCGCGTGTCGAGGCACGTCCTCGCAATCCGTAGATTGATCTAGTATGTCCTGCTTTTTGTTCAGGTTTTGATGGAGGTCATATGTATGACCATGGGCTAATTTACCTCTACCTGTGTGCTGAGGCGGGGATGGCTGGTGTTCGGCGTGAGTTTCCGTTTTGTCTCGACCACGTGGTGGTCGGTCAGCCGCATTGTACGATGGAGGTATGTAGTTCGGCGCCTCCTCGTCAAACTGAGGTAGCAATGTGCGCTTTGGGTAGCTTTTGGTTGGGCGCTTGACACCGTACTCTTCGGCTGCTAGGACATCCGTCCGTTTATCATTGAGCAGATCTTGGTCAGCTTGAAGCTGCTGCTGCTTCTTTTTCAGGCTCCTTGCAGTAGCGATTAGCTGGCGCTTGAAGCGCTCCTGCTCCAGAGGTTCCTCGGGCATGATGAAACCATCGATGCCGAGGCTCGCCTCATCCTCGGAGAGCAGAAGATAACTTCCGTCCTCTGAGTCCTCGTGCGTGGCCTGCTTGCTAGGGCTAGCCTGCCCATCTTCCCGTTCATCTTGTTCATTAGCTGTTTCAACGGGGTCTTCGTTGTCTTCTGCACCTTCTGGAGTATTATCTTCTCCTGTGCCGGTGTTGCTATCTTTACTGCGGCGTGACTAAGAGCGGCGCCGCTGACGCCGGCTCTTGGATTGTATTTCGGAAGGTTTATCCTCGGCTAGATCTTCCTTGTCATTGTCGTTGTTCTCCTTTGGTGCATCCACCATGTATACATTATACGAGGAAGTGGCCGTCCAGCGTCCGGTGAACGGCGGGTTCTGGGCCTCTTCTTCTCCGACATCGTCATCCATACTGTCGATGTCCTTGGAGTCGTAATCAAGTTCGTCGGTCAAATCCTCTATTGTGGCTATGAAGTGGGTGGCGGGTGGGAAGCAAAATTCTCCACCGTCAGCCCCTAGTTCAAGCCGGATATAGTTCGGCTGTGAGTCCTCTACCAAGGACAGGTTCTTTAACGAGTTTAGCACATCGGCCAAAGGCGAGTGCTCGAAGATGTCTGCGGCGCTGAACTCAAAGATCGATAAACGATCAAGTTCAGCGTCCGTGGGCTCACGTGGTTCGGAACTTACGGCCGGTGACGAGTCCGGAGTCCCGGTGACAAAGATGTCGTGAGAGGTTAAGTCTGTGTGCGGCTCCAACGTCGTGGAATCTGTGGCCTCCGTGGTGGGGTTGATCCTCCCATCCTTGGATGGCGCAGCTTGCTCCGGTTCTAGGGCCAGAGCGGTTACGTGAGCAATGTCCTGGATGCGGCTTGATGATAGATTTAGGTCATGATCATCGGGGTGACCGGGAGCGGCTACCGCGGTCTCGAATCCGGCGAAGATCAAGTCTCCACGGATGTCCGCAACGTAGTTCAAGCTCCCAAATCTGACCTGATGGCCAGGGGCGTAGCTTTCGATCTGCTCCAGATGGCCAAACGAGTTGGCCCGCAGTGCGAAGCCGCCAAACACGAAGATCTGTCCGGGGAGGAAAGTTTCTCCTTGGACAGCATCATTATGGACGATCGAAGGGGCCATTAAACCTTTTGGCGACAGCACAGTGGAACTCTCAATGAAATCACCAATGTCGGTGTCAAAACCGGCGGATCTCAGGTAGGGAGTCCCGAACTGCGTGTCTAAGGTCGATGGTAACAGGAGACAAGGGACACGATGTTCTCCCAGGTTTGGGCCCTCTCTATGGAGGTAATACCCTACGTCCTGCTTGATTGATATTGATGAATATGAGTATTACAAGAGTTGATCTACCTCAAGATCGTAATGGCTAAACCCTAGAGGTCCAGCTTGTATGGCTATGATAATGAATCTGTCCTATCCGAACTAAGTCCTCCGGTTTATATAGACACCAGAAGGATCTAGGGTTACAGAAGGTCGGTTACAAAGAAGGGAATCTACATGTTCGGTCGCCAAGCTTGCCTTCCACCCCAAGGAGAGTCCCATCCGGACACGGGTGCAGTCTTCGGTCTTCGTATCTTCACAGCCCGTCAGTCCAGCCCATGGCCAACAGGCCGGACACCCGAGGACCCCTTAGTCCAAGACTCCCTCAAGTCCCCCTCGGTCACGGCGGCCGGGCGGCAACCGAACTCGGAGTGGGTGAGGCGGTCGGTGGGGCTGGGCCGGCTGGGCTTTGGCCCAGTCGGTCCGAAGATTTTTGTTAATAATTTCAGTGAGAAAAGAAAACCCAAAAAAACTAAAAAAATAAAAATGCTAAAATCCCAAAAATAATTTTCACTTCCCTCTCCTAATATTTAGGACAACATGAACATTTTTCTGGGCTAAAATGCAATTTTTAATAAATGCAATTTTTCCTAATTTAACCGAATAAAATCTCAAATAAGATTCAAATAAAATATATTTTTATTTGAAATTAAATTTCCATTATTTCCTCTGTTTTGAAGAAGTCATATTATCTTATCTCATTATTTTATTTATTTTGAAATAGTTGGAAAAATAATTTCAAATAAAAATCACCTTGATCCTATTTACCAATTTTGAAAATTCAAAAATGGAATTTATGAAAACCTCCAACTCTCTCAAATGGTCCTTGAGTTGCTGAAGGTTTCTAGGATCAAAATGTCCAAATAAAACCAATTCAAAAATGTAAGAAACATGGATGCATATGATGACCTAGTGATTAACATCCAAATTGAAAATTGGGATGTTACAAACCTACCCCCCTTAAGATGAATCTCGCCCTCGAGATTCAGGTTGGCTAGCAAATAGGTGTTGCTGGTCTTTCCGTAGGTATTTTTCTCGCTCCCAGGTGGCTTCTTCCTCGGTATGGTGGCTCCACTAAACTTTGGAAAACTTGATGACCTTGCTACATGTAACTCGGCTAGCAAACTCGGGAATCTTGACAGGTTTCTCCTCATAGGTTAGGTCACCCTCCAACTGAATTGCTTCCAGGGCACTATGTCTCTTAGAGGAATATCGGCCATCTCTGCATGGCACTTCTTCAACTGGGAAACGTGAAACACATCATGAACTCCTGACAAACCTTCGAGTAACTCCAACTTGTAGGCCATTTCTCCCATACGTTCCAAAACTTGGTATGGTCCTACAAATCTTGGGGCTAACTTTCCTTTAACACCAAATCGTTTAACTCCTCGAAGTGGTGGCACATAGATATATGCTCCGTCTCCAATTTCGTAGGCTACCTCCTTGCGTTTGGTGTCAGCATAACTCTTCTGCCTGGACTGACTTACCTTCAGTCTATCACGAATCAACTTAACCTTCTATTCAGACTCTTTGATCAAATCTGGTCCAAACAACTGACAGTC
This sequence comes from Triticum urartu, assembly GCF_003073215.2. Taxonomy (NCBI): domain Eukaryota; kingdom Viridiplantae; phylum Streptophyta; class Magnoliopsida; order Poales; family Poaceae; genus Triticum; species Triticum urartu. The sequence goes on from NC_053025.1 coordinate 12,830,123, forward strand.
TCCAACTTCATCCCACATTAATGGTGTCTTGCACCTCCTTCCATACAGAGCTTCGAAAGGGACCATTTTCAAGCTAGCGTGGTAGATGTTGTTATATGAGAGCTCTGCGTAACCGTATTGCAATAGACCATTTAAATTGAGTGTATGACCATAGAAGGTTTTATTCATGTAAATAGAACAACAATTATTCCTTGACTTTAAATGAATAACAACATTGCAATAAACATGATCCAATCATATTTATGCTCAACGCAAATATGAAATAACATTTATTTTAGGTTCAACACTAATCCCGAAGGTAAAGGGAGTGTGCGATGGTGATCTTATCAACCTTGGAATCACTTCCAACTCTCATCATCACCTCGCCCTTAACTAGTCTCTGCTTATTTTGCAACTCCTGTTTCCAGTTACTACTCTTAGCAACTGAACCAGTATAAAACACTGATTGGTTGCTATAAACACTAGTAAAGTACACATCAATAACATGTATATCAAATATACCTTTGTTCACTTTGCCATCCTTCTTATCCGCCAAGTATCTAAGGCACTTCCACTTCCAGTGACCATTTCCTTTGCAGTAGAAGCACTCAGTTTCAGGCTTGGGTCTATCTTTGGGCTTCTTCATGGGAGTGGCAACTTGCTTGCCATTCTTCTTGAAGTTCCCTTTTCTTTCCCTTGCCCTTATACTTGAAACTAGTGGTTTTGTCAAAAATCAACATTTGATGCTTTTCTTGGTTTCTACCTTCATCGATTTCAGCATCACGAAGAGCTCGGGAATCATTTTCGTCATCCCTTGCATATTATAGTTCATCACTAAGTTCTAGTAACTTGGTGATAGTTACTAGAGAACTTTATCAATTACTATCTTATCTAGAAGATTAACTCCCACTTGATTCAAGCAATTGTAGTACCCAGACGATCTGAGCACATACTCAATGGTTGAGCTATTCTCCTCCATCTTGTAGGCAACGTGCCGTCAGAGGTCTCATACCTCTCGACACGGGCATGATTATGAAATTCCAATTTCAACTGTTAGAACATCTTATATATTCTGTGGCATTCAAAACATTTTTGAAGTCCCGGTTCTAAGCCGTAAAGCATGGTGAACTAAACTATTAAGTAGTCATCATACCGAGCTTTGTCAAACGTTCATAACGTGTGCATTTGCTCCTGCAATAGGTCTGTCACCTAGCGGTGCATCAAGGACATAATTCTTTTGTGCAGTAATGAGGTGAAGGAAATATGCCCTAGAGGAAATAATAAAGTTATTACTTATTTCCTTATATCATGATAAATGTTTATTATTCATGCTAGAATTTTATTAACCGGAAACATGATACATGTGTGAATACATAGACAAACAGAGTGTCACTAGAATGCCTCTACTCGACTAGCTCGTTGATCAAAGATGGTTATGTTTCCTAGCCATAGACATGAGTTGTCATTTGATTAACGGGATCACATCATTAGGAGAATGATGTGATTGTCTTGACCCATTTCGTTAGCTTAGCACTTGATCATTTAGTATGTTGCTATTACTTTCTTCATGACTTATACATGTTCGTATTACTATGAGATTATGCAACTCCCGTTTACCGGAGCAACACTTTGTGTGCTACCAAACGTCACAACATAACTCGGTGATTATAAAGGTGCTCTACAGGTGTCTCCGAAGGTACTTGTTGAGTTGGCGTACTTCGAGATTAGGATTTGTCACTCTGATTGTCGGAGAGGTATCTCTAGGCCCACTCGGTAATGCACATCACTATAAGCCTTGCAAGCATTGTAAGTAATGAGTTAGTTGCGGGATGATGTATTACGGAACGAGTAAAGACACTTGCCGGTAACGAGATTGAACTAGGTATTGAGATACCAACGATCGAATCTCGGGCAAGTAACAAATCGATGACAAAGGGAACAATGTATGTGGTTATGCGGTTTGACCGATAAAGATCTTTGTCGGTAGTCAAAACCGGCGGATCTCGGGTAGGGGGTCCCGAATTGTGCGTCTAGACCGGATGGTAACAGGAGGCAGGGAACATGATGTTTTACCCAGGTTCGGGCCCTCTTGATGGAGGTAAAACCCTACGTCCTGCTTGATTAATATTGATGATATGGGTAGTACAAGAGTAGATCTACCACGAGATCAAGGAGGCTAAACCCTAGAAGCTAGCCTATGGTATGATTGTTGTGTATGGAGTTGATTCTGTCCTACGGACTACAACCCTCTGGTTTATATAGGCACCGGATAGGGTTAGGGTTACATAGAGTCGGTTACAACAGTAGGAGATCTTGAATATCCGCATCGCCAAGCTTGCCTTCCACGCCAAGGAAAGTCCCATCCGGACACGGGACGAAGTCTTCAATCTTGTATCTTCATAGTCCAGGAGTCCGGCTGAAGGTATAGTCCGGCTATCCGAACACCCCCTAATCCAGGACTCCCTCAGTAGCCCCCGAACCAGGCTTCAATGATGACGAGTCCGGCGCGCAGATTGTTCGGCATTGCAAGGCGGGTTCTTCTCCAAATCTTGTGTACCTGTAGGGATAATGTCCGATTTTTGTAATGTAGTGCTCCTCGGCTTCCACGCCCAATAATGGCCGTCTTCCACGTGTCAAATGAATGCGAAAAGCCAGGGCGTTTTTTACACCCACACCCCTAGCCGTATAAACGAGCCGCCTATTTAACGGGATGGGGATTTAGGCCCAAACCACATCCTCTCCTTTCCGCGAGTTATCATCAGAGCGCTTCCAGCAAAGGTCCATTCCAACATAGCCAGCCGTCCCAGCTCCTCCTCTCGCCCTTGCAGCCCTAAACCTGGAGACTGGGAGAGGTGCTCCATCCCGCACAGCGAGCTAGTGTCGCTTCAGGCCAAGGGATTTCTCCCTCAGGCCTATATGGCCCCGGTCCGAGCCGGACTCGCCACCTATAACGGTGGAGAGCAAGCAGAGAGCACCCCCAATCCCTCTAAAGGAGAGCGGGTGTGCCTCGTCCCCTATCTAATAAGGGGACTGGGATTTCCAATTCATCCATTCCTCCGCGGGCTTCTGGAGTTCTACGGCCTCCAGCTGCACAATCTCACGCCCGCCTCCGTACTGCATATTGCGGGTTTCGTCGCCCTTTGCGAGCTATTTTTAGGCGTTGAGGCTCATTTCGCGCTGTGGAAGAGGTTATTCTTCCTGGTACCCCGTTCTCAAAAGGGGTCCATATACCAAGTGGGCGGAGCCGAAATATGGCGCATCGCTGGGACCGGATACCTATCCAGAACCCCAAAGGAAGCATCCGAGGACTGGACCTCGGAATGGTTTTATATAGATGACGTCCCGCTACTGGATCCCATCCGGGTCGGCCTCCCTGAGTTCAACAGTGCTCCATTGAAGAAACGCTTGAGCTGGCGTGCGCGGAGCTCTCAGAGAGAAAGCGACAGAGACATCCTTTACTTGATGGGCCGGATAAGATTGTTGGCTCATTCCGGACTAACCATGATTGGAGTCATGGCCGCATGCATTATGCGGGGGGTGCAGCCGCTTCAATATAGAGGCCACCCAATGTGGGAATTCAACGGGGAGGATGACGCCACCCGTTACGGTCGTAAAGGGCCGGACTCAGTGGCTGCTCTAGAAAAGATCTTATCCTCTCTGTACAAGGGAGAAAAGGAGGAGTTCCTCCACGTCAACCCGCAGGCCGGATTTAGTATGTACGATCCCCCAAGTTGGGTAAGTGAACAATTACGCTTGCCCGTTTGTTTGATACTCCCGTGGTTAGATAGGTAGTCTAACGACTTTACTGCAGGAACTGCGACAGGGGGTAAAGAATATAAGCAGCCGCCCTCCACAGCCCGAGGACCCAGAACGGTTCCTCGATCCAGACTTCGAAGAGGATCCGGACATATCAGTGGAGCTTATTGACGGGGTGTTTTATCAGCTAACCAAGGACAATACCTTGGTACGCATCACGGCTGATTACCCAGGGTTAATCCCAGCCTCCCAGGTGATGGAAACCGGAGTCTCAATCCCTTGAGAGGGATTCCACTTTCGTGTATTTCGGTGTTTCTGACGTCAACCGTGTTTTGCAGGGGAGATTTTCGAGGCAGGAGGCCGAACCTACGGCGACCAGCCAACGAGGGGCCGCAGAGCCCCGCAGGGCAAAAAGGAAAGAAGTCCGGACTGAAATGCCAGCGCAAAGGTATAGTGCACCCTCTGTTTCCCTGGAGTTATTCTATCAGGGCATATTAACGCCCGTGCTATCTTCAGGACGAAGAGACCTCGCCGGACTACATCCGGAGAGGTTGCCAATCGCGCCTCCACCAGTCAGGCTCCAACGTCTGGCCAGGAAGCGGAGGCGAGTACAAGGCGCGCACCGGACGTTCCTCCGACAGAGGATGCGGACAGGCTGTCCGCCACAATTTCAGTGGAGAGTGCCATAAACCACAGGTGTCGCCGGATAATTCTACCCGATGCTTGTTTCTCCCAAGAGGCTTTAGATGCCTTTAATTCGGGAGATGCGTACCTCCATGCCGCTCAAAATGGTTTAGCCAGAGCCACGGAGCAGTATGTGAAAGACATACGGGTAAGAAAATTTTGGTTAATTATATATATATGCCAGTAGCCCCCGAGACTTGAAACAGTTAGAGCAACTGATTTAAGGATCATTTAATATGCAGGTTCTTACAAATAAGAATACTGTACTGTCCCAGGAGCTGGAAAAGTGCAAGGCCCAACTAGAGGCCGCACTAGCCGCAGCAGGGGAACCCAAAGGGACCCCCTTAGGTAAAATACACTTCGAAAGATTAGTATTGTGCGGTGTGGGTGTAAATCTGACAGACCAGATTGCAGATGGCGCCGGACTCGATCCGGACAAGCAACAACTCTTACGCCAGCTAAAGGCCGGTGAGAGTATGTTGACGAGGGTGAGGCGAGAGAGGAATGATCTTCAGGATGCCAACACCAAGCTGGATGTTGAACTTAAAGTGCTTGAACGAACTTTGAAAAAAAAAGAGTTCGGCGAGGAAGTCGACTAACAGAGTAATGTCTGTAGGTGTGCTCACAGGTCGTCCTGCACAGGAGATGCCCGGTTCTACGGGTTACCTTCTTCCCGAACTCATGCAACTGCACGAGCGAGTTCGGCAGGCGATGCGAGGCGTTGCCCGAGCCTTATGGCCTGCCCACTCCGTGCCCGAGGGCCTTGGAGAGCTTGCGGAGAAGCTGAAGGGAGCTCGGCGGCGCTTCCGTTTGTGGAAGATATCGGCCTGCCGACAAGGCGCTCGAGAAGCCTGGGCCATGGTGAAGACCCGTTTTACGAAGTCTGACCCAAACCACATGGCCAAGGTTGGACCGGTGGGGCCTGATGGGAAGGAGATCCCTGTGAGCTCAGTATACAGCCAAGTAGAGTTGGCCGCGAAGTATTCCCAGCAGGACTGTAAATTAGACAGCCTGTTAGATGGTATAGAAGAGGAATACAATCAGTCAGAATGACTATGTAATTTTGAATTGACATGTGTAATGCCTTCTAGCCGGATTGTAGATCGTTTGTCATTGCCGACCTTTCCGCTTCAACCTCGGGACCTGACGGTCCAGAGTGTGTCCGAATACCATAGCGGTTATATAAGAACCGTGGTATGCGTGGAGACCAGGCGTAGGGGTCATTAGTGCTTTATCAGACAAGTGCCCAACTAGTTATGTTATATTACATGGTTAGTAAAGAAACATCTTCCAGAGAGAATAGTTCCGTCAGGGGTTCCTTTCGCTGGGAGGCATGCCCTAAAGTGCATGTCTGGACTACATAAAAAGACGCAAAAAAGGCATCTGGGGGCTTATAAAATGGGTAAAAAGATCATCTTTTGTCTCACCGACCGAATATTCCCTTAAGAACGCTAGCTTTCGGCTTCACCCAGTCTGAGGTACACATCCGGCTGACCCGGCAGTAACAATCGCAGAGGTGCTCCCTTTACCTCCTAGCCGAACAATCGGGAACGTAGGGGTAAGCACAGGAGCCAGGCAACCCAGCTTGGCCTAAACTTAAGTCATATCGATGCATATAGTGGTGAAGAAAAAGGTACATGCGGAAGTTTGACGCATGTGTTGGGCATGAAGCCCGTATAAATAAGCTTCTGTGAAAGAAGCCCCCAGGTTTAATGAGCGCGAGTGGCACGTTACTAGATAAGCCTTTAAGGGCTATAAAAGAAAAGAGGGGAAGGAGAGAAATGTAAGACAGAAAAAATGTAAAAAATGGACAGAGGAAGGAGACGAACACAGAGTTCCGGACGCTAGGCATAGAATCTTCGGAGACGGGTGGCGTTCCACGGGTTCGGCTCGAGTCGGTTATCCGACGCATCTCGCAGGCGGTACGCCCCGCCAGTCAGGACTTGGTCGATTATATGGACCTTCCCACTTGGGCTTGAGTTTGTCCTTTTTCTTATCCGGCAGGCGTAGAACGAGTTCGCCAACATTGTAGTTTTTGGCCCGTACTTCTCTGCTTTGATATCTTCGTGCCTGCTGTTGATAAAATGCGGAACGGGCTTTTGCCACGTCACGCTCCTCCTCCAAGGCGTCCAAGTTGTCCTGCCGATCGAGCTCGGCTTCTCTTTCTTCGTACATGCGCACTCTAGGTGAGTCATGAATTATATCGCAGGGCAGAACTGCCTCTGCGCCGTACACCATAAAAAATGGTGTGTATCCGGTGGTGCGATTTGGCGTGGTCCGCAGTCCCCAGAGTACGGAGTCGAGCTCCTCTACCCAGTGCGTATTAGATTCCTTAAGGGACCGCACTAATCTGGGTTTGATGCCGTCATAATAAGACCGTTTGCACGTTCGACCTGGCCGTTGGTTTGTGGGTGATAGACGGAAGCATAATCGAGCTTGATGCCCATGTTTTTGCACCAGAGTTTTACCTCGTCTGCGTAATTGCCCGTTATCAGTTATGATGTGTGGGGACGCCATAACGGTGTACAACCCCGGATATGAAGTCTATCACAGGTCCGGATTCGGCCGTTTTAACAGGCTTGGCTTCTATCCATTTGGTGAATTTATCCACCATGACCAGTAAGTATTTCTTTCTATCGGTCCCGCCTTTAAGAGGTCCGACCATGTCAAGCCCCCAGACCGCAAAAGGCCAGGTGATTGGTATAGTTTGGAGTGCGGTGGGTGGCATATGGCTTTGGTTGGCAAATTGGCAACCCCGCATCGTTGGACTAAGTCCTGAGCGTCTGCCCGGGACGTCGGCCAATAAAAGCCTGTACGGAAAGCCTTGCTAACAAGGGACCGAGCAGCGGCATGGTGACCACCGCGTCCGGCGTGAATTTCAGCCAGAAGGTTCCGCCCTTCCTCTTCGGAGATGCACCTTTGAAGGACTCCGAGTGCTTATAAGCTCTCCCATGGATCTGTGCTTAGATCGCCGCACGATGCAGCGGGCCTCGTTTTGATCCTCCGGGAGTTCCTGCCTAGTAAGGTAGGCTAGGAATGGTTCTGCCCACGGGGCGATGATCGCCATTATTACGTGGGCTGAAGGTGTAATTTCATTGGCAGAGCCTCCAATTATGTCAGATTGTTCGGCGTCGAGTGGTGCGGCTGGGTCCTGGCTGTTATTTGTGGGTTCCCCCTCCCATGCTACGGATGGCTTGAACAATCTTTCCAAAAAGATGTTGGGGGGACTGCATCGTGTTTTGCTCCGATGCGTGCCAGGACGTCCGCTGCTTGATTGTTTTCTCGGGCTATATGGTGAAACTCCAGCCCTTCGAACCGAGCTGACATTTTTAGGACGGCGTTGCGGTAAGCTGCCATTTTTGGGTCCTTGGCGTCGAAGTCTCCATTTATTTGGGATGTCGCGAGGTTTGACTCCCCGCGTACCTCTAGGCGCTGGATACCCATGGATACTGCTATCCGGAGACCATGTAGGAGGGCCTCATATTCGGCTGCATTGTTGGAATCCATGTACATGATCTGGAGCACATATTGGACTGTGTCTCCTGTGGGGGACGTCAGGACGACGCCAGCCCCCAGTCCGGCCAACATTTTGGAGCCATCGAAATGCATAATCCAGTTTGAATATATGTCGTACTCTTTAGGGAGCTCGGCCTCCGTCCATTCTGCGACGAAGTCGGCCAAAACTTGCGATTTAATAGCTCGCCGTGGATTATAGGTTATATCGAATGGGAGAAGCTTGATGGCCCATTTTGCAATCCGGCCCGTTGCATCACGGTTGTTGATAATATCGTTGAGTGGTACTTCCGAGGCTACTGTTATGGAACACTCTTGAAAGTAGTGTCGTAGCTTCCGGGATGCCATGAATACCGCGTATGCAATCTTTTGATAATGCGGGTACCGTGATTTGCATGGAGTGAGGACAGTGGATACGTAGCAGACCGGCCTTTGAAGGGGGAATTTGTGTCCATCTGTTTCCCGCTCGACAACGAGCACTGCGCTGACAACTTGATGTGTTGCTGCAATATACAATGACATTGGTTCGCCGGTGTTCGGCGCGGCCAGGACTGGGTTTGTTGCCAATATGGCTTTTATTTCATCAAGTCCGGCCGTGGCGGCATCCGTCCACTCGAAGTGTTCGGTGCGCCGGAGTAGGCGATAAAGGGGCAGTGCCTTTTCTCCCAAGCGGGAGATGAAGCGGCTTAGAGCCGCCACGCATCCGGTTAATTTTTGTATTTGTTTGAGGTCCTTTGGGATATCCAATTGTGACAAAGCTCGGATCTTGGCTGGATTTGCTTCAATTCCTCTACCGGATACAATGAAGCCCAAGAGCTTTCCGGCTGGAACGCCGAAGACGCATTTTTCCGGGTTGAGCTTGATGTCGTATTTTCGGAGGTTATCGAATGTGAGCCTCAAGTCGTCTACTAGAGATTCGACATGTCTTGATTTGATGACCACATCATCCACGTATGCCTCCACTGTTTTGCCAGACATGTCTGGATCATGCGCTGATATGTTGCGCCGGCGTTTTTTAGCCCGAAGGGCATTGTGTTGAAGCAGAATGGGCCGTATGGTGTGATGAATGCTGTTGCAGCTTGGTCTGATTCTGCCATCTTGATTTGATGGTAACCGGAGTATGCATCGAGGAAACACAACGAGTCGTGTCCTGCGGTGGCATCGATAATTTGATCGATACGGGGGAGGGGGAAGGGATCCTTCGGGCAAGCCTTGTTAAGGTCTTTAAAATCGACACACAGGCGCCAGGATTTGTCTTTCGTTGGTACCATCACCAGGTTTGCTAGCCAGTCCGGATGTTTTATGTCTCTAATGAATCCGGCCTCCAATAGCTTGGCTAGCTCCTCTCCCATAGCCTGTCTCTTGGGTTCGGAAAAACGCCGAAGGGCTTGTTTGACAGGTTTGAATCCTTTTAGGATATTTAAGCTGTGTTTGGCCAGCCTGCGTGGGGTCCCTGGCATGTCTGAAGGGTGCCAGGCGAAAATGTCCCAGTTCTCTCGTAGGAACTCTCGCAGTGCGGCGTCTACATCAGGGTTCAGTCGTGCCCCGATGGAAGCTGTTTTATTGGGGTCTGTTGGATGGACCTGGAATTTGACTATTTCGTCAGCTGGCTTGAAGGATGTGGATTTGGATCTCTTATCGAGTATCACATCATCCCTGTTAACCGTGGAGCGCAGCGCAGTCAGTTCCTCGGCCACTAAGGCTTCGGATAGCGCCTCAAGGGCTAATGCGGCCGTCTTGTTTTCGGTGCGGAGTGCTATCTCTGGATCACTAGCTAGAGTGATAATTCCATTCGGCCCAGGCATCTTAAGCTTCATGTACTCGTAATGGGGTATTGCTTGGAAGATTGTGAATGCTTCCCGCCCTAGTAAAGCGTGATATCCGCTCTTAAACAGGGCCACCTGAAACGTGACTTCTTTGGACCTGTAATTATCCGGCGTGCCGAACACCACATCTAGTGTGATTTTTCCTGTGCAGCGCGCTTCCCGACTGGGGATTATTCCTCTAAAGGTTGTGCTGCTTCGCTCGATGCGGTTCCAGTCTATTTCCATTTTTTGAAGGGTTTCCTCATAAATGAGGTTCAGTCCGCTGCCTCCATCCATGAGCACCTTGGTGAGGCGAAAGCCGTCCACTATGGGACTGGAGGACCAATGCGGCTGGTGCTCGGGCTGTTCGGAATCTAGGTTCATCACTTGCGTTGAAGTAATGGCAGTGTCGCTCCATGGATTTATTGTTGCAACTTGATAGACTTCGGCGAGGTTGCGGAGTGTTCTTTTTCGCATATTGTTTGATGCGAAAGTCTCGAAGACTGTGAGAACGGTACTGGTGTCCTCGGGCTGGCTTTCTGCGGCCTCCCGATTTAAGAGGTCCTCGCCAATTTTGGCTACCTGCCGGAGTATCCAACATGCTCTAAGGCTGTGAGTTGGTGTGGCGTCCTCTGTACTATGAATTCTACAGGGTCCATCAAGCCACCTTTCCAGTACAGTTCCATGCCCTGCAAAGGGTTTTGGCTTTTTGCTATTTATCCCGGGTGTCTTATGATGATGCACCCTCTTAGTTCGGACAGGATTACTATTCAAGGCCGGATTATCCCAAAATTTCGTTTCGGTTTTCCCAGCACTTTCCATCGCACAGTATTTTTGTACTATGGACGCCAAGTCAGCGAAGCGTGTAATATCACGACGACTTACGGCGTTAAGGATTCCCTCGTCCGTGCAATTACTGCAGAAAATTGATATCGCGTCTCCCTCGCGGTAATCTTTTATCCTGTTCATAACCAGGAGGAATCTGGCCTAGTAATGATGTACTGTTTCGTCGGGCCTCTGCCTGACTTGGGAGAGATCGCTTATGTTCGGGTGGGTGGGTGTCGTTGAATCTGAAACCTCACCCAATCCGAGATTCGGAGGCCGAAGAGTTTTCGAATTCTGAAGTTCGGATTCCTGGACGTTATCCAACGAATTCGGCCCGTTGCCTGATTCTAAGCTCAGGTCTTGAGTTACATCCTCCCCTCCGCTGGTATCCGGCTTGGAGGGATCGGGAATTCGGACGTAACTAGTCCTTAAAATAGATGAAGGGTCGCCGCACCACGCCTCTACCACGGCAACATGGTGGGTGACTTGGGGAGAGTTAATTTCTCTTAGATCGGGTTTAAGCCCAACCTGGTCGTAATCCGTGGCGACCCCCAGGGCGGCGATGCGATCCAAGAGCTCGTTTACGGAAGAGAGCTCCATTGGATCTAACTGCTCGACGAGCTTCGAGCTGACGTGTAGATTGCTTTTGATGACCCGAGAGGTCACCGTCGGCGCAACAGCCGAACAGGCGGTCATGAGGAAACCACCTAGCCGGAGGGTTTGGCCAACAGCCAAGGCTCCCTTAGCAACGGCGCCGTCTTTGAAGACGGGAGAAGGCATCCTTCCTGATTACGACGGCACAGAGGAACTCTCAATGAAAGCACCAATGTCGGTGTCAAAACCGGCGGATCTCGGGTAGGGGGTCCCGAACTGTGCGTCTAGGCCGGATGGTAACAGGAGGCAGGGAACACGATGTTTTACCCAGGTTCGGGCCCTCTTGATGGAGGTAAAACCCTACGTCCTGCTTGATTAATATTGATGATATGGGTAGTACAAGAGTAGATCTACCACGAGATCAAGGAGGCTAAACCCTAGAAGCTAGCCTATGGTATGATTGTTGTGTATGGAGTTGATTCTGTCCTACGGACTACAACCCTCCGGTTTATATAGACATCGGATAGGGTTAGGGTTACATAGAGTCGGTTACAACGGTAGGAGATCTTGAATATCCGCATCGCCAAGCTTGCCTTCCACGCCAAGGAAAGTCCCATCCGGACACGGGACGAAGTCTTCAATCTTGTATCTTCATAGTCCAGGAGTCCGGCTGAAGGTATAGTCCGGCTATCCGAACACCCCCTAATCCAGGACTCCCTCAGAGAGCATCTCGCCGGAGAATCAGCTCGCCGTCATAGAACGTGAGCGAACACATCTGCAGATCGGCGGCTTAGAGTACGCGCCATCTCTCGTCGGGCGCGCCGCCCAGCGCATCGCCCTGTGTGTCACTCATGTGAGCGTCGCCCCGTGTGTCACTCATTTGAGCTCGCCGTCATAGAGCGTGCGTGCGTCATAGAGCGGCGTCGAGTATCGATGAAATAACCTGCATGCAAACATGAAATCTCCTGATCTTCTTTGGTCCACGTCTAGTGGTGGGTGGGTTGCACGCTGTTGTTGCCTGGCCGATCAAAGTCGACGTGCGGCTGGGCTGAAAGGAGCCCCGTGCCGCGCGCGGCGTCGCCTGATTGAAGCCGGCTGCTCCAGCGCCTGGGCTCGGTGCGTGGCTGCTCTGGAAACACACCATCGTACCCACGTCGAGCCGCCAAGAAGCTACGTGATTCTGGCCTGCTCGACGACGCTCGCAGTATCGGATCGAGGAAGACTCGGGCGGTCGAACGGCTCGTGGTTGCTTGTACAGCTTGGTGATGCATCGTCCGATTCGAGGTAGGTTGGCGGTGCAGCCGCCGCATCGATCTGCTGGATTTTCTTCACTAGTTGGGGTCAATCTAATAAGAATTTATTTGGCTAATGGAAAGAAATCAACCTAATATAATTTGATCTATCAGACTACTAGAAATTTGAAATTTGAAGAATTGATTCTAAACTAATCTAAAGAACAAATCTAATCTTTGATCAGATCGGATGCCACGCCCCCGGGGAGAGAAGATTAATCTCCCCAGAGGCGGTGCACTGCGGAAGTGGTAGAGGAACTTAGGATCGGCATCGTGGGACTAACCGCTCTGATACCATGTAGAAATTGTAGGATGCCTAGAATATTGTGTTGTATTGATCAAACCCTCGTGGGGAATTATATATAGTACATGGTGGGTTAGAGACTTGGAGTACAAGACAAGTTACATGTGGTTTAAACTAATTCTATCTCTATCTCCTTATCTCTAACTTAAACCCAATTATATTTCTAACAGGGAGGTTCGTCCAGGAGATGTATCCTGTTTGTGAGTTCAGACTAATGATGTAACAGTACAGTTCTACATAATGACGATATACCCAGTGTACCATGCCATGGCACACAACGGCATCGGTAAACTACCCGTAGCTGAGAGATTGCGCATCACTGCCGAAGCAACGAGTGTGCACGCTCCAGGTTACTTTGTCGGACGAGAACACATGAAGATTATACTTATATTCATTTTTTTCGCAGCTGATGATCGCCACTTTGAAGAAAGTCGAATTGGTCGGGGGTGGCGACAACTCATATTTGGAGGGACAGTCCGTGCCAGTTAGAATAGCATAGCCATTCGAGTTGCAAGCACTAAAGGTCGAGCCGACTTTTAGAGGAGGGAGCAAGTCACAACTGCCGACCAGGAAGTTGCATACCGCCAACTGGTGGATGGAGTTGTCCCGGTCTCCATGGGTGTCATGCACTGGAAGAAGCACGACGACGAGGCCATGGCGAGAGACGAGCGGCACTGCATGGTCAAAGAGGCTAGCACGGGCATTGGACACGAAGGAGCTGAGAGTGCGGCGGCCCGGGCCCAAAGGCGACCGTGGCGCCGGGACAAAGCAATGCTCCCAGAAAATATAAGGCCGTCTTCTATGCTGCACTTCTTCCCAGGTTCGACTTTCCTGGATAAAGAGGCCAACCAAGGCGCAGGAGGCATCCGCTGGCCAGCGGTGCTGGAGGAAAGAGGGTTCGGTGATGAGAGCGTGCCACTGCTTGCACACCGCGTGGCACAACGGAAGAGAGCGGCGGCGTCCTTCACGCGGGCGGGTCAGGTGGCGCGCCTGTCTCCCCGGTTTCCTCTCCGGGGCACCGTGCGTGGGTCTCCCCGGCTCCTGCTACCGGCGGCTCGCCCGTGGATAGGCAGCGGGAGTCGTCTCCATGTTGCTCTCCCGCTCCGCTGGCTAAGGCCCGGGGTGCCGCTGTTGGGGGATGGGCAGGAGGCCTTTCCCCTAGCAGAGCTTCACGCGAGGAGGTCACCGCCTTTGGCGGTATCCTGGACCCGGTCTCCCAGGGGAGGCGGGTCAGCGGGAGGCTGCAGGAGCAGCCGGACGTTGATGACATGCAGCTGAGGTGTGCTTTGAGAGCTACCAAGCTGCGCGATGTCGATACCTCCACTGGTATGTCGGTTAATCAATCGAATTCCATTTTGCATTTTACTGATGTTGAAATTATTCATAATGCAAATCAAATAGGAGTTTTGCTTGGTAAAAATGATATTGAGGTCTCTAGGTCGGTTAATGACATTCTTGATTTGGAAGCTGATCGTGCGGTAGATATGATCCGTCACTTTGCTGCTATTAAACCTATGAACGACTCGGAGATAGATGCGCTTGGGGTTAGGGTTCTTGATGGCTTGTGTGCCGATCTTGACCCGGCACTACCCGAGACAGAGGAGGATACCATTCCTGAGGTGTCTCTTTATGTAGATGAGCCCGAGGCGATAGAGGCAGAGAATGACTGTGCTGACCAGGCTGATGGTCACCTTAAGCCAAAGCGGACGTGGAAACGGAAGGTTTATCCCATCTCGGCAGCCACGTAGGAGTGCCAGGATCCGCACTGCAAAAAAACTTCATGATGAATTATGAGAGGCATTTTCTGGAATAGCAGAGGTCTTAGAGACTTGGCTAAAAGAAGATTTCTAGCGGAGGCTTCTCTTGAACATTAGTTAGATTTTATTGCTTGTCTGAGACTGGAAAGCAACTTCACTTCTCAATTTCTTGCCACTTTGTTCTGGGGGGGTAGATTTTGATTGGCATTGCCTCCCCCTCGAGGAAGATCCGGTGGGGTTTTACTTGGGGTTTAGTGCGAATGTTGGAAAGTTCGGAGTGTCGTTTTGGGGATTTTTGCCGTCAGTTTCGAGTTTTGAACTAGGCAGATGGGTTTGATTTGGGCTTTTGGTGGCGGTTGAACGGAGCTGCGCAACAGAGGCTCAAGCCAGATTTTTTTGCGGATCTGGTCGTATTTGTGGTACGAACAGCTCCCCTCTTAGTGGGGGGATTTCAACATCATCCGTAGGAAGGGAGGAGAGAATAATGACAATTTTGACGGCCGATGGTCGTTTATGTTCAACACCTATTATGAAAGTTTGGATCTCAGAGAGATAGAGCTTTCGGGTAGGGAAATTCACTTGGGCTAATTTCGTTACGGTACGACGTTGAGAAAACTTGACCAGTCTAGCAAGGTGTCGAATGGGAATAGAAGTTTCTCTGGTAACCGTGCAGGCATGAAAGGGGTGTCTCTGATCATACATAGTTACTAGTTTGATTCAGGAGTTTTCAAACTTTTGTGGGCAACAAGAACATTTTCTCGTTTGAACTTGCTGGTTTTGAAGAGAAGTTTCTTGAGTTTGATAGCTCGGAGTGGGCTAAAGACTCAGGAGGAAAGGACGCTATCGAGCGATGGCAATGGTAAGATTCGTCATCTCCGAAGGTTCCTTCGAGGATGGGGCTAAGCACACGCATGTATTTTAAGGCGGAGGGAGAGACTTCTTCTACTTATTCAAACCATGAAGTTTTAAGCTGAACTTCTATCTTGGATTCCAGGTGAGTTGGAACAAAGATAGAGGCGGAGATGCGAACTTAAACAGCTTTCTTCGCGGAGGAATTTTGAAAGTGGGCGTTGCGAGCTAAAGGTTCGCAGATAATACAGGAGGGACAAATACTCATTCTTTCATATGATGCTAATGGGAGCATCATAAAGAGAATTTTCCAGCTAGAACAAGACGAAGGGACGATTAGTTGTGTCAGACAATTTAAAGTCTACATTACCAATTATTATAGCAGTTGTTGGTCCCGAAAGAGAATTTTTGTGTCTTAGATTAGTCTAGGATGGGGATTGTTTCTCAACTAGGAATGCCGAATGAGCTCCTGGACTGCTCTTTCTCTGAGGAAAGAGGTGTTTTGAAGCCATTGCAGATGGAGAAAATAAGGCTCCAGACCGGATGGGGGTTCGGCGGAGTTCTACAAGTGCTTGCCTTTTATTAAGGGTGATTTGATGCCCATGTTCCAGGAGTTTTTTGAGGGCTACAGTTTTTAAGCTGGAATTTTGGAACGATAACTCTTTCTTCCTAAGAGACAGACGCGGTTCGCATTGGAGCAGTTCTCAGACCTATATGTCTGCTTAATGTGGATTTCAAAATCTTCACCAAGGTCGGACAAACAGACTACGCAGAATTGCGCACTCTGTTGTTTCATCGTCCAGACTGCTTTTCATGCCTGATCGACATCTCGAAGGGGTTGTTGTCTTGCATGAAACGCTCCCTGAATCCAATCAAAAAACTTGATGCGTAGTTTTTAAATGGATTTTGAAAAAGCATATGATAAAGTTAAATGCCTTTCCTTCACAGCTTTGCATATGAGGTTTTGATCGTCCTGGGAGGAAACTAGATGATTCCTTTACGCAAAGGGAGTTGTAGGGAATTAGTGATGACGACATAGGTCACTATTTCCAAACACACAAGGGGCTAAGGCAAGGAGGACCCGATTGTCACCGATCTTGTTCAACATAGGTGGCTTGATATGCTCACTATCTTAATTAGGTCAGGCAAAGGATGCAGGGCAGGTAGGTGGCCTGGTCCCATCTAGTTGACGGAGGGGATTTCCATTCTTTAGTTGCTGGTGATACTATCATCTTTATGGAGCACGACTGGCGGAAAGCAAGAAACATGAAGTTGCTGTTATGCTTATTTGAACAATTTATCTGGCTCAAAAATTAACTTCCACAAGGAGCGAATTGTTTTGCTTTGGGAAGAGCAAAAGGAGGACAGGACACATATAACAATTGTTCGGATTGAATTGGGGTTCCTTACCCGTTTAGTACTTAGGTATACCCATTCAATCATCGTAGCTGACTAACAGTGAGTTGGAAATGCATCGAATCACTTGAAAGAACTGAGCTTGTGGAAGGGAAGCTCATGTCATATGGAGGACGATTGATTATGATTAATTTCGTCCTTACAGTATGCTATGTTTCTCTTAATCCTTTTTCAGGTTCGGTGGGAAGTCGGGAAAAGGTTAGATTTTCTACCGATCTCGATTCTTTGGCAGAATTGATGACTCAAACGAAAGTTAGTGCTTGCTAAGTGGGATATAATCTGTAGGGCCGAAGGACAAGGGGGTCTAGGCATAGAAAATTTGGAGTCAAAAACATCTGTCTCTTAGCAAGTGGGCTCTTTTAAACTATCGTCTGAGACGGAGCTACTTGGGCACATATTTTGCGGTAATAAGTATTCTTTATGCTAAAACCTTGGCCCAGGTAAATGTGAGGCCTTCCGACTCACCTTTTTGGAAGGGTTTGATGAGAGTCAAACAACTTTTTTTCAACAAGTCAAGATTTATTGTCGGGAATGGAGCCACTACGAGGTTTTGGGAGGACACATGGCTTGGGGAGACTCCTTGCACTTCAATATCTACTTTGTACAACATTGGTGCGACGTAGAGAGCTACGTTGGCATCTGTTTACAATCCACTTCCCTCATATTAGTTTTCAGGACGCTTGTTGGAATCGTTGGGAGCTTGGCTCTACACTTGTTAGACGTTTAATGGAGGGTTCGGCTGATCCAGCAACCAGATCAGCTGTATTGGAAACTTTACTTAGGATCGGTGTGTTCTCGGTTTAAGTCTATATGTATCTGGATGTCATTAACTCTAGCATTGTCCCTTCCTCGATCCACGTTTGGAGAGTTAAGGTCCCCTTACGCATCAAAGTGTTTATGTGGTTTGTGCATAAACAAGTCATTTTGACTAAGGATAACCTGGCAAAACGCAATTGGATGGGCTCATCCAGGTGTAGCTTTTGGCGATCATAACCGAAAATATCAACACCTCTTTCTCGATTGTCTGTTGGCTAAGATTCTGTGGCGGTCGATTCATATTGCGTTAATATTAATTCAGCACTCTATCAACATGTTATTTCGGAACAATGGCTTGATGGGGTTTGATTCCGATACTGCAAGACACATTCGTGTTGGCGTTGTGCTTTACTTTGGGCAGTATGACTTGCAAATGATTTAGTATTTAACAGATCAACAAACATTCACTTTTTTGCAGGTTATCTTCAGGGCCACGGCGTTCATCCGTATTGTGTCGTACTCACTTCGACGGAGGCCAGGGAGCGTTTGGTTTACTAGCGGTCTACCGATGGGAGATGGTAGCGCGGGATAATTTTTCACAACGGGTTGGGATGGCGGTTCATGTAATTAGTTAGGATGTAGTGCCTCCTATTGTGTTTGCAGCCGGTTGTGGCTTAGGTTTCAGCTCTTTCGAGCTTTGTGTTTATTTCGCACCGATACTTGGAGACTTTTTGTTACTGATTTTTTAATAATATGAGCCGTATGCATCTTTCTGATGGCAGAGGCTGGGGAAACCCTTTTTTCAAAAAAAAACGCGGACGAGGATCTCGAGGAGGACATCCTCATTCGGGATCGAGAGTGCTGCCATGGCCATCGCCTCTTCTTCCATGGTTTGGTCAGGGGATTAGTTAGGTTATTACGAAAAACATACATAGTGCGTACTCCTATACATTTTATTTTATTTTATTAATTTGGGTTCCGACTCAATGCCCAATACAAATCCAACGTGCGTACGCCGCTTAAACTCTCCGTGTCTTTTTCCTTAATTTTGTCCACAAGGACGTGATTTCCTCTAGGTAAATCGGTGGCTGAGCTGAATCTGATAATCCAACCAGGGAAGCAACATCATCATCTTAAATAAAACACAAAAAATATCCTACGTGTAACCTAAAAAAAGGCCTCCAAAATATACAGAAAAGGTAAAACAGATCTTCCGTACATTAACCAAAATTCCAAGTGAAAATTCAAGAGAGTCTACATATATTGGTACTTTAGAACTTGGGAGTTTTTACCGTACCCCGGTACTCATAGAAGGTGGATGGAGTACCAATGAAATCTAACCTTTGATGCAGAAGGGTATTATAGACTTTTTATTGTTTTTATTAGTGGACAGTTTTATTTAACCTAATGACGCCTTCCGCCGCCGGCACGGATGAAGTGCCGGCCGGCGGTCACCCATCATCGCATCTACTTCAAGGATGGGGCTGTGCACGCATGCCGCCGCGCTGGGCATGCCTAATCTGCCGGTGCAGCCGCACAGCTACATACGTTCTAGGCTACGAACTGAATGCAGTAGGGTCAAACACATCGCATATCGCACCACACGCACATACAAGGCCGATTGATGCCTGCAACTCAAATAGATCCTTTCTTCCTGTTGTTTCTTGTACTTCTGTAAATCAATGGGCCTTATAATCACTCAAATTATTGTTCCTCTCAATCCCGTCGGCATGAAGTAGTATTGCAGTGCCGAGTACTGGTTCAATTTAGACGCGGCTGGATTGATTCAGTTTTGAGTTTTGGCCAGAGAGCAACAGCTCGATTGGTTTTCGGCACCGGCACGTGACTGCATCAGCTGGCCGGCAGTCCAGCTCCGCCATGGCTTCTACACGCTGGACTATGAGTCTAATAGGGTACCATTGTCGGCGAAGCTCGTTGTTAGTTAACTGTATTCTCATCACCATCGGCATTTACCCCTTTACGGAAAAAAATTAGGAGACCCCTTCCCGATTTTACCCCTAAAACGATGGTACTCCCTGGCATTGGTTAGCGGTACTCCCTGATTGCTGTTTCGGAGTACGGATAAAATCTAACCGTTAGATTGAGAGAAATGAACGTCCTATATAGTAAATTTATGGATACAGTAAAAGAGCTCTAGAACTTACAAATTTGAAATGAATTTAGATGTAGTTTTTGCATATGGTAAAACTGTAATTTTTCGAAACTGTAGTTTCTGGATTGATTATGTGCAATTATTTATGCTGGCCGTGGTATAAAGAAAATTAGGCAACGAGAAATATTAACA
This sequence comes from Triticum urartu, assembly GCF_003073215.2. NCBI lineage: Eukaryota > Viridiplantae > Streptophyta > Magnoliopsida > Poales > Poaceae > Triticum > Triticum urartu. The sequence goes on from NC_053025.1 coordinate 12,849,958, forward strand.
AAATATATGTAGAGTCTCTTGAATGTTCTTGTGCTTTTCCTATGAAAATCCAGTTACTTACGCTGCGGCACCATGCTTTGTCTTCTTTCATGTGCCGTCGCAACCCTTACCGCTCCTGCTGCCTCTTTCCATGTGTAGCCTCTTCCCCTTTGGAGCTGTCTCGCCATTTATGATTTATGACATTGAGAGTTTCTAACAAAAATAGAAACACTATCAGAACCCAAACATTGAATATGCGACCAAATTGAACAACAACAACGGCGGTTCATCAATCTCATAGTACTCAGCATGACAATTTATTTGACCATACTTTTTAAAAGAACCAAAAAAAGTAGTATATGTGTATTATCATAATTGCCAGCTATTACTACCTGGTTAGCAGAGAAATGAAGATCATGGGCCAATCAATCTCCAAGGGCATGGCATTCGAGGGGACGAATGGCCCTTGATGCCAATCCACCACCTCCTCCATTGTCCTGGTTTCGAGGTTGGCAGTGTAAACATGCATGTTGTTATCGCTGATGAGAAGTGTGCCACACTTCTCTCTCAACGCACATAGTTGAGTCTCCTTCTCAGGTTGCTTTAGCTCGATCATTCAAGTGCATAGCCATTCTGATGTGACATCCGTGTTGTGTTGTTTCTCTTGTTGTTTCCAGATCACTAGTCCGGACCCTGAACTTTGCAGCCATAGCAGTGATAGCGCCCCATTGGCGGATAAAGTAAGGCATGGGTGACTCAAGAATTGGTAGTATTCCTTGAAAGGGAGCTTCGTCAAGGAGATGTGCCCAGTTCGGGCGTTCAGATTAATGACATCACAATGTTGTTCTCCGTAATAGTGAAATACCCAATGTACCATGCCACTGCATACAATGGCATCGCTAAATCGCGCGACTTGGTGTGACTGCGGACCACTATCGAAGCAATTGGTATCCACGCTCCAGCTTGCTTTGTCGGACGAGATCACACGTAGGCTGTAGTTAAGGTCATCATTGGCCGAGCCGATGATTACCACTTTAAATAAACCCGAATTGTCGGGCAACACTGGCGGCAACGGCTCGTCTTTGGAGCGGCAATCCGCACCGGTTAGAATGGCATAGCCGCTGTAGTTGCAATTGAAGAGCGAGCCGAAATATATAGTAGGGAGCATGTCCCAAGTGCCGACAAGCAGGTTGCATACCGCAAGTTGGAGGATGGTGTGTTCCATGTTTCCAAGGGTATCGTACGTTATAAGGCGCACGAGGACGAGGCCATGACGCGCGACGAGCGGCACCGCACGGTCGAAGAGGCCGTCGCGGGCGGCTGGTGGTGCCCAGAGGCGATCGTGGCGCCGGGAAGAAGCAATGCTCCCAGGAGGGAGCCCCTTCTGGACGGCGACACTCCCGGATGAAAAGGCCGACGAAGACGGCGGGCGCGTCCTCCGGCCAGCGGCGCCGGAGGAAGGAGGGTTCAATGACGAGACGGCGCCACCTCTTGCACGCCATGGCACAGCGGAAGATATCAGCGGCCTCCTTCACGCGGACGAGGATCTCTAGTAGGACATCGTCCGGGATCGACGCTGCGGCCATGGCCGCAGCCTCTTCTTCCATCGATCTTCTGTTTGATTAGGGTGTGATTAGTTAGGTCAAACATACGTAAGTACGTTTTTTAGGTTGCCGACTCGATGCCCAATCCAACGTACGTACGCCTAATCTATCTCCGTTTCTCATTCAGGCACGTCCAGATACTCTTTGAATATGACAATTTACCACCTTGTGATATTATTATCCTTGTTTAAGCTAATCATCTCTAATTTTCAGTAATTTCCTTTCATAGGCTCTATTCAACTTAAAATTTACTTGTGTGGAGTTAAATGCCAAAAGGCTCGTAAGGAGGAAGAGGAAGCATCTTTTTTGTGTGAAAAAGGATCCAAATCTATTATAAAGATTCATAAGAAAAGTACAAAGCACTCTAAACATAATACACATTACACCAAGGATGCTACATCACTGAACAACCACTTGGTCCACTTACCACCCAAAACGAGGTGCTCACGCGTTGTTGTCGCCACTTCCCTATCTGAGCCGGCTTGACCTTGTCGATGACAGTCGAGAAGTCTTCATGCAGGTGTCCTTAAAGACCAATGCCGCACCGCAGTCGTTGTCATTGAACCCTTGACTTAATCTGAAGCGCCTTACACTAAATCTTGTCAGCACACACGCGCGGAGAGAAACCTTAACCTTGCCGCCCCAAGGAGACGACGGGAATCTATGTCGAAGCTCCGTCGACTCCGTTCCAGTGGACCAACCCAAGGAGGATGCAACCCAAAAGACCAACTCAAAGATGAAGCGTCGCCATCCGCTAGAACGTCGTCTTTGAAAAGGAAAAAACCTAACCTAAAATACCGGCTGAAGTTGAGGCACTGGAAACCCCCTCCCACCACTAGCTGCCTGAGCGGGATCCACGGGCTCGCCGGCGAAACTTGAAGGGGATGAGTGCCCTGGCATCCACAAGCGGGAGTGGGAAAGACAAAGCATGAGGAAAGAGAAGCAATTTTGATCTCTTAACTATTAATTATGAAAGTCTATATTTTGTGTCCCATTTTGAAACCAGTCATAGATTGTTCCTCAACTACCAAAATGGTCTAGGTTTGGTCATTGTCATGATTCAAAGTGATCTTAGGGTAGCGTAAGTGCGACTTTACACACATGGTGACCTAGCGAGCAAAAAAATTGTGGTGGGACAAGAGGATATATTTTCAAGAGAAATCTTCCTGGAAATTCTGGGAATGGGAACACAAAACTAGGAAACAAATTTATGAACTTCAAAAATATGGAGAATTATGAAGAAAATATTTTGCCAAAATTTCAAACTTGTTTGAAAATATATATTTCTAAGAATAAACTAATAATCATATGATAGGGCAAAAGGTAAAACTAAAATACAAATACAAATACTTAAAAGAATAGGATTAAGCCTCATCTTGCGGACTATATTGATCCTACACAACAAGCATCCATTGAGGGTAGAAGAATTAGCGATAACATCATTATTTCTCAAGAAATTACTCATCCCTTTGCTCTTAATTCGTGGAATCATCATGCTTTCATGCTCAAGATAGATCTTGCTAAGGCTTTTGATCGTCTTGAATGGAGTTTCATTGTGTCTGCTCTTGCACGTAAAGGACTGCATAGTCATTTCATTAATTTGATTCGTGCTTGCATTTATTCTCGTACTTTCTCTGTACTTATTAATGGCAACCTTCTCATAAATTTAAAGGCTACAGAGGTATTCATCAAGGATGTCCCATGTCGCGTTATTTGTTTGTTATTGCTATATGAATTGTATGTTGCTCTTAATGAAGCTCTAGCTGCTCATCATCTCCAGCGTATTTCACTTGGTCCAAATTGCCCTTCTATTCATTCCCTGTTGTTTGCAGATGATCTGTTGGTTTGTGGTCAAGCCACTTGCAGGAAGGAAATCCGATGGCTCAATTCATCCATCACTTTTGTTCTATTTCAGGTCAAACCCCAAATTGGGCCAAATCTGCTATTCTTTTTAATACTCATGTTAGTCAAACCACTATTCAAGAGATTAAGCAAGTTTTTCATGTTTCTACCATGGATATCAATTTCACCCACCTTGGCCATCTGCTTATTCTTCCTGCAGAAAATAGAACTACTGCTTACAACTTTGTTCTTGATAAATTTTTGAATAAATTGCTTGCTTACAAAGCTAATATGCTCTCTCATGCTGCTAGGCTCGAGCTCATTAGGTATGTGTTCTCTACTATTCCTGTGTAATACATGTCTAACATTTTGTTTACTAAGAAGTTTATAGCCAAACTCACTGCTATTATAAGGAACTTTTGGTGGACAGGAATCAAATGAAATAATTCTAACAAGAGCCTTTGTTTTAGGGCTTGGAAGGACATTTGCAATTCCAAACAGGAAGGCGGTCTTGGCATTAGGAACTTGCAAGCAATTAATGAGGGTCTGGTTCTTGCAGCTGCTTGGAGGCTTGCTAAAGACCCTTCCTCCCACCTTCATCTTGTTCTCAAATCTATATACTTCCATGATGCCTCTATTTGGACTGCTAATTCCTACTCCAAAATCTGCTTTCTGGTCCTCCATTTTAAAAATGTTGCCTAAACTCAAAGCTCACTCTTTCTACCAACTCACGAATATATCTCTTTGGAGTACCCCCTTGGTATTCTCTTTGGGCTTCTATTCATGACGATCTTATTATTCAGTCTCCAGGATACATATATCCTTCTCTTGTTAAGGATCTTTGGATGTCGGGTCAGAAAGTCTGGAACAATAACCTCATTAACTTTTTCTTTCAACAGCCTCTAGCCTCTGTTATCATTCAAACTGATATTATTCACCAAGATTGCCCGGATATATTATGTTGGGATCCAACTCCTAATGGTACTTGTTCTTCCAAATCTACTTATAAATTGTGTTTGCAGGATATTCATGCCAATCCAATAAATACTCCTTCTCAAGTTTCTTTACAGGTGAAAAATCTTCTCAGGTTGATTTGAAGCAAAAGTTGATGATCACCAGAGTTCAAACTTTCGCTTGAAGACTCCTTCGGAAAGCTCTTCCCACAGGTTTGAGGGTCGGGCGCTTTCCATACATATTTCTCAATGTTGTTGCAGATGTGGTCAGCGAGAGGATGAGATTCACCTGTTTTTTCTTTGTGACTTTGCTAGAGCTGCTTGGTTTTCTCATCCTTGGTTCATTAGAACAAATGCTTTAGTTCAGAACTATCCCAATATTCAAAGTATTATTCTTGATTTACTTAATATGAACCATCCACATGCTTCTGTTGTCAACATTCTAAATTTTATGTGATGTCTTTGGAAAGCGGGGAATGATTATCTTTTTGATAGAAAGAAAGTTGCCCCTCACCAAGTTAATATAATCAATACTTCTCTATCTGCTGATTTATGTGATCTGCTTAATAATTCTTCACACCATCAGTCTCAAAACTCCAGTTGTATCTTAACCCATACTAATCAACTTCTCTTGCAGGGACAAACGCTTAAATCTGATCTTCTTATCACAGGACCGAAAGTATATACTTATGCAGCTTTTAAGTGCAAAAAGAAATCCAGGTTTATTGCAGGGAACAACAGCCACTGGAGTTGGTATCTACATTCTTTGCCGCAGGATCAGAAGGAAGTCAGCGTGCAGATCCAAACTTCCACCGCCATTACAAGTATACACCTCTGCAGGCTGAAGCTTTTGCTCTTCTCTTGGCTGCACAAGTGGCCAAATGTCTCAGCATCAGCCAGCTGACCTTCCTTACAGACTGTCTCTCTCTGGCTTCATTTTGCGGCTAGTAGGAAGATTACTGAAACTACTAATCCTTGGACTATCAACCTAGGGTGTTTCATATTTCGAGGGAAATTAATGGTATTGCTCATAATGTCGCTCATCAGGTTCTTAAATCAAATGTAGAACCTGACATATGTTGTTTTGCTTCAGCTCACATGAACATGACTTGCCTGGTAGTTTCTCTCATATCTAATTTCCAGTTCGAGGGCTTTGTAATCCATGTTGTACATTGCTATTGAGCTGAGCTGAATGGAAAGTTTGGCGCTTCATGCGCCTTTTGTTGTTCAAAAAAATAAAATAAGAGAAAGCCTTAATTTTGGAAAATTCAGAATATTCGAACTTGACAGAAAACTGATAACTATAAACAAGGTTCTCGATTCATTTTGTAAAGTACAAAGATATTTTTCAATTTCTACTAAGATATTTTTACTTGGAATTTTAATTCATGCACAAAGTATATATTTTATCTTTTGTTGAATATATTGTCAAGGCTCCTTGTGGAAGGTTACATACGATGTCTTGGTGTTGTAACATAAAAGTTGCAACTGTTTAGAACCAATATATATTCTACTAAAGCCAGAGAACAATTTGAATCTGTCATTTCTGGAGTTTAACAGGCTAATTATCCCTGAAGACAGAACATTTTTGTTCCTATATTTCCCTGAAATTTTCCATAAGGCGATGACCATGCACAATTAATTATATTGTTATTAAAAGAGCGCAAACAATCAGCAAATAAAATAAAAGGCAAAGCTTAGATAAATAGCTCCAGCTTTGCAGAGAAAACAGTTGAAGTACCACCATCCCCATCTGTATATGTTATGCTACAACAACATGCCATTACATCTGCCACAGGACAGAAAATTAAAAGGGCTAACGGCTTTCAGTCTCAAGTAGGTTACAGCTAACAGCTTTCTCTTTTCCCTCTCTCTCTAGTTCTAAATTTCTACAGCAGAGTAACAACAAGCCTGTAATTACTCATTCTCCACATCTTTACTCAGCTAGCTACAGAATCTACATTCTCCTCGGCTCCTATTACTCATTTTATTTCCGGTGACAAGGCGCACACATAGCCCTGACGCCTTGTAGATGGAAAAACGAAGACGCCAGCATGCAAACCTAGCCACTGTTAGCTGTACAGCTAGAGATGCTTTAGTCTTCAGGCAGCACACGGGACGGTTGGAGCCCGAGTCGCTTTTCTGCGCACAGAAGAGAGCGTCTTTGGGTTAGACACAAACCTTGAGTAGATGATAACCTAAGCGTATAGGGCTCATGGCCGATAGAGAACATACCTCCCGCTGCGACGAGCTTCTCCACACGTGCTACTATGTGCTTCCCATATGTGTATTTCTTCAGCGTGTTAAGATGTGCTTTGATCCTTGTGAGGATCGCCTCCCTCTGCTGGTCGTCACAGGTCTCTAACACCTTCTGTACCACGTAGTTTGCAAACTGGTCTTTCATCATCACCTTCAAAGTTCAATACAAAAAAACACGTCAGCAAAGCAACGAAGGAGCTTGAATCATGAACTACAAACTGGTCATCAAAGATACCACGGAACTTTATGTTGCACAACAATAACCAAGCATATATGTCTACAAATTGAAGGGCAACAGACCTCAAGATGTTCACTTTCCTCCGTGGATCCAAGCATTTCACCAATTAAGATTTGGCGCTCCACAGGATTCCCAAAGGATAAACACTTCTCAATGACATTCGAGGCAAACTTTTGCTGGCTCATTTGTACAATCTGCCCAATCAACTTCTCAATGATAGCAGATCGCTCATGGGGTTTGCCGTGTTCCATAACATGCTGTGAAATAAGCTCGGTTATTGAAGAATGAAGATGGGAGAGAATAGTGGTAAGAACAAAACACGTTTTGTAGAAAAAATGCATCCATAAAATAGGGAAAGTGTAGGCATCAAAATCGTCCATTTCAATATTCAGGCTTATTGTGTCACTTGTGCAACTGTCAAAACAACTTACTTGAGCTTGATTGTATTTTAATCTAGACTAAAAAGAAGTGATCCCAGAACAATAGGAGAAATGCATACCAGTTACAGCATGTATAACATTCACCTTATTTCCAGATATTAATGCAAAAAATATTGACTCGAGTCAGTAAAGGTAAAGGGGGAAGGAAAATCATACTCACTTTGCTGAGCACTGATGAAAAAACAGTCGAGTAAGGAGAAAACTAATATTATTTTTCCACGCAGGAATTTCATCCCAGCTGAAACCATTGAGATTACTTGTAATCATTTTAAGATGATAATATGGTCCTATTCCAGTTACCAAGAACCTTACATGTAATTGTCAAATATTTGGATCAGTTCCATTTAGCCCTATGGCTTGTGTTTTGCACGAAATAGATAATACCAGGTTTCCATTAATCAATCGCATCAAGTCCATAATTCATGAGATGTGGATTGTTTCGGAGACAGGTACCCACCAAAAGGTGATAATCCATAGAACAACGACCATCAATAAGAAAATAGCAAAAACAGTACTACCTCTGTAAAAAATGCAGATGTTTTACTGACCTAAAACGTCTTATATTTGTTTACAGAGGGAGTATCTTCCAAATATGTTTATGGCACTAACCTGGACAACATAGTTACCATACTGGTCTGTAGCAAGCAAGCAAACAGACTGGAGGACCTCATCCATCATTATTTGCTGGGTTTTCGGATCGTCACAGTGCTCCAGCACCCTCTGCACACAGTGAAAATGGTTAGTGAAACTGAAATAATGTGAGTATATTGCAATATACCACTACAAAGTACAAACATACCTGTATAACCCGACATCCATATGGATGAGTCGATAGCACCACAACTTGACCATAGAAGGTTGAAACAATGAACTCGATGACATTCTGTGGGATGCATTCAATGCATTTCTGTATAACGTGGTTGCCATTTTGATCACGTACACAACGCATCACATGCCCATCAAGCTCAGCAACCATTTTAGTCTGCTGATCTAAATCAACAACTTCTATGGCCTGCACAAATATCGCCCATCACATAAGTTAAAGAACATATTGTCTGCATATTTATGTCCTTCATGTTTTATATGAACATGTAACGGGTTTCCTTTTGTGCATGCAAAGTGGGTAGAATCAAACATGCCTGCAACCATCCAATATGCATTAGATAATCAGAAATGCATGCATATAATTAAACATAAGGTACTTTTTGTTCTAAGAGTTCTGTTGACATAATCAGACAATTTCCTGCCAAACATAAGGTAGCTTCTAACTGTATTATAGGTGCTGTCATATATTCCATACTCAAGCAATCAATTTATCATATGTTTGAATATCATGGTGCAGTTTCATCAAGAAGAATAGTTCCAGCTGAACATATTAATAGAAAGTACAGCAGTTCAGAGGAGAGTGTTACTTTCAAGATGACAATTATTAATTTATTTTACTACAGGGATATTTTCTAGTCTTGAGTCTTGACTAAAGCACAGCTAATAAACAGGTTCTAATTTTCCATACCTTTTGTATAACTCGGCAACCGTACATTTGAAGGCTGAGTGCCAAGACTCGCCCAATTAGCTGATCAGCCAACTCCTTTATCTGAGCCGTGCTCCCATGCTCAAAAAACTGGTTCAAAAGTTTATGGTCAGGCCAGGATGTTTATAGCACTGGGACAAATAATTGCTATGAATAGTTCAATACCTTCTGAACAACATAATTTCCAAAGACATCAGTCATCAATGTGAGAGCTTGAGGCATGATCTCAGTGAAAACCATGTCTTTTTCTTCAACACTGGCAGTTTCAAGCTTTTGCTGTATGAACCGACTCCCGTATTGATCAGCACTGGATAAAGTTCAATAGACAAGTTAGACCAATAACCTAAGTCTGTGAGACAAGAGATCATTGCGCATGATTCCTCGACAAAATATGAAAGGTGGATGGCCAATAATATAGGTAACTCTATGAAATTACAGATCTTGGATTTGCAGTTTAGTAGGTTAGCATATATAAGAACTCAGTGAGTACAAAATTTACCTGAACTCAACAACATGGCCAGCAATTTCACAGAGCTCATATGATCGGCTTTTGTTGCTCTTGAATTCTTCCAGAAGTGATGGAACCAAATTGGCATTCATCTTACCACCAAAATCTGAATTCCAGGAGCCATAGGAACCACCAAAGTTTCTCATACTGGACTGAAAGCGCATGCTGCGATCCACATGCCTCAGTGGACTACCAGGTCCACCTGGCGAAGTGGGAAATACAGGACTTGTCAAAGAGTTCCCAGCATAACCAAGACCAGACCCAAGATTCCCATAGTAGTCGTACTGCTTCTGTGACTGAAGCAATGGACCAAGATAATCATTCTGATGACCAAATAGATCCATGTAAGAACTTCCCAGGTTACCCCTCTCCATCAATGGGTCCTCACAGTTGGCTGCAAAAGCAGCAATTTCTGCTGCCCGAAGAAATTGAGCATATAGTGGATCAACAGGCAACTGATGACCAGATGTCGCAGTTGGACTTCCAATTCCACTGTAGTTTGCAAGGTTAGCTAAATTATGTCGGGAAGATAAACTCCCACCGGGCGACCGGGAACCAATCCTTGGGGAAGAAAAGCCGGATCCCAGGGATGAGTTGTCAAATGATGTGAATCCACCAGCATTGATCTGATTCCTCATAATAGAAGAATTCATAGAAGCTCCAGAATATTCTTGAGGCCCCTTGACATGACCTTGTTCAGAATGTTTCATGTAGGAGTGCTGTCCATTACCATGTTTGTGGTCCATGTATTGTTCATAGAGAAATTTACGGACACTATCTACATCCTGATGGAGCTTGGATTGGTCAGCATGTCCATTGACTGGCCTTGATGACGACAGGTTCATACCAGATAAAGCAGACACCAGATCATCAGATCCACCAATACTGGGAGAGTTGCGGTTGAAAGAAGATGAACCACCATTGTTCTGGTTATTGGTAGCACCAAGTTTCACACCAATCGGGGGAAGACAAGGACTAGGAACTCTCCTCACGAGCTCAGGGTCAGGAGATGCACTTCTTGAAAGTGATGACCCTATAATTGATGCATATGTATGTGTCGACTCATTATTCTGATTGCCTGGCAGGTGGGGTGCTTTGCTATCATACTGTAGGCCACCAATAGCTCCAGACTCATGATGAAGACCATAACGATTTCTAGAAGAACCCGACAAGTCAGTAATATTGCGGTTTGCACCCTGCCTGCTTGTATCATGTTGATAGGAGTCATCCTGCAAAACAAGTTACCTTGAGAAAAATGACAACTGAAGGAAAGACGGATTGAACTCTACACAAAGATTATGCCACCCACGTGCTTGCATAAGAAACCTGACCTAAATGTTCAGTTTAAATAGTAGTATTGTGTAAATGCAATGTCATATGCTCATGAGTCATGACCAAGCAAGTATTACAATGACATTCATATCAAATCCATTCTATATGTATAAATCCACAGAGGTAAGGCATTTATCATACCGCATTATTCTAGTCACAGATTTATACTTTCAGATACATCACTCATGCGTAGCAATGGAAAGCTTTCCAGGTAGGAAAAATCCCCAAATAGTCAAATATACAGGCAGAAAATTTTTGTATAATAATATTATGCAGCCTATGTGGAACCAGACTAAAAATAACTCCTACTAAGATGTATCTTATTGAACAGATGGAACCTAAGTCCAGTAACTTCCTATTCAACCAGTTTGCATCGTATTAAGATTTAAGACCAACATACAAGGAAAGAAAGCAGCCACCATTTCACCAATGTAACAACATCCAACAAGTTGAAAGTAGGAACATAATGCTTTTGGCTCTAAATAGTCCATTGGTCGACAACTTTTTTGAAGAAGGGCAGCCCGGTGCATATAGCTCCCGCTTGCGCAGGGTCCGGGGAAGGGTCCGACCACTTCTTTTGAGAGAGAGAGAGTGAATTGGTCAACAACTTGCGCAGCTGGAAAACCAAGCTTTTTGCATGACCATACCAGAAATACATTTGTTAACAGGTCCAAAACTTAACAAACATAATCAAAGAGTCAGAGCTTGAACCATCTCCCACTTCATCCGCTAAACAGTCCACACAGATATAAAAATATACGACATATATCACTATCAGTAACACCCGAACAATCCGATTCAGAGACAAAAAGAGCAGCTGACATATATCAGTATCAGTAACACCCAAACAATTTGATTCAGAAACAAAAAGAGCAGCAACACAAGCATATACCCCAACACCAGCTCAAACAGTAACATACCTCAGATGAGCATGAACTCAGCCACTTGACTGAATGCTAAGAGGCAACAAAACCAATCAAACTAACTGAAAATCTAACCACACGCCACAACCTCTCTAACATGAGCTTAATAAGACAGGAGTTCAGACAGGGAGATGTTCTTCAGAAGCATCACCTGAAAGAGACCGGAGAAGCTATTCTGCCTGCCAATCTCGAGCACTATCATGCATATAAAAATCTATGGCATATAGCACTATCAGTAACACCCGGACAATTCGATTCAGAAACAACAAGAGCAGATGGTATATGTCACTATCAGTAGCGCCCGAACAATTCAATTCAGAAACAAAAAGTGCAGTGACAGAACCATACACCCCAATACCAGCTCAAACAGTGACCATAACTCAGACGAACATGAACTCTGGCCACTTGACTGAATGTTAAGAGGCAACAAGAGTAATCAAACTACACGTCGCAATCTCTCTAACAGTTAGCAAGACTTACTAGACCAGAACATTAGCATCACAGCATTGACACAATCCAATAGCATATACAGAACACTGACATGTCCTTAATAAGACAGGAGTTCAGACAGGGAGATAGGTAATCTTCAGAAGAACTACCTGAAAGAGACCGGAGAAGCTGCTCTGCCTCCCAATCTCGAGCCCAGGCATCCCAATGAGCCCGTCTCCGGGCCGCCCCGTCCCGGCGCCGCCGCCGCCCCCGGGCCTCCTCCCGTCGCCGATCCCGCCCAGACCGGGGCCGGGGCGGAGCCGCTGCGCCGACCGCCAGTCCTCCCGGGACAGCAGCGGCGGCGGGAGGCGCGGGTTGACGCTGCCGCTGGAGTAGTAGTAGGAGTGGTAGGCCGGGTCGGCCCGGAGGTCGTCGTCCAGGAAGGCGTCGGCGCCGTGGAGCGCGCCCGCGGAGCCCTCGACCGTGGGCGGGGCGGAGCCGCTGCGGAAGAGCTCCATCTCCTCCTCCAGCCCCCGCTCCCCCTCCGGGCGCCGCCACGGCTCCCCCCGCGTCGCCATCTCCGTCACCATCCCTATCCCTCCACAGAAACCCAAACCCGGCGGCGGCGCCGTAGGAAGCTGCTATGCCACCGCACGGAGCGCCCCCAAGAAACGAAAAAGGACTGAACTTGGTAGGATTCAGCAGGGCTAGAGACCGGATTCCGCCATGGATTGGGCGGCCATTGCCGCGCTCGAGGGTGTGGGGGAGTGGGGGGAAAGGAGGAGAGCGGAGCGGAGCAGAGCAAAGCCGCTGTCTTTTTTTTAAACAGGGAAGGGAGTGAGCTGGGGCGAGAGAAGTCGCTGTCCGGGTGTGCGGCCGGGGTTAAGTACGACGGCCGGCGAGCTGGGCGCCGTCGGATGGGCAAGCGGACGGGCGGGATCTCGCCGGGGGTGGGGGTGGGGGTGGGGTTTGGGGGCCTAGGGTTTTGCGGGCCGCGCACATGCTGCACGCGCGGCTCGAGCCAATGGCCGGCCGACGAGCTTTGTTTGCCTTTGCTGCTGCTCCCGGCCGTGGGTGGGGTTTGGTTCCCTGGTTTTGAGTTTTCTTGTTTGAGGCCTTTTTCAGGTTGACCGGCCTCTTTTGTATTGTGTGCGAAATTTGAAAAAATGCATATAGTTTTCGTATAACCATATGCAAGCATACCGTGTTTGAGAAAGAACATTGCTTCTGCCAGAAAACCGGGCACGTGTCTACGGTTCGACGGCCTAAAGGGTCGTGTTACTGGATATGAAAATAAAGCCTTATCTCGGTCGTCTACAACCGTACGTGGCAACGATGACGTGAGGACGTCTTTCCTTTTTAAAGGCGCTGCTGCGAAAAAAGCCAATTTAGTCATTAGGTGTTTTTTTTCATATCTTATAATGGTTCGGTCGTAGTTTACTTTGTTATGTACTTTGCCAATAATTAATAAAAATGGTCGTGTGCATCACACTGATGTAGAGGGCGGGGGTTTTAACCTTTTTTTGAAATAAAAATATGTAAGAAAGCCAAGATGACGAAGAATTCAAATTATGGGATGAATGTTTTGTCTTTATGAGTGTCTTTTTTCACATGCGCATACCAGTGTTATACTCTTTTTGCTAGTAAAGCCAGATGATTGTTCCTAAAAAATAGGTGAAATTAAATTATGTTCATTTTTTACCAAGAAAATCATGTGAAGTAAACCCCAAAATCAAAACTAGATTTTTCCTGACACATGTCTTTTTAATACATCATGGGGGTAAAACACCCTCCCGGTTCCATATATTCATAATGTGATATGAAACCAAAGTTGGTGAAGGTCCCAAACAAGGTTCAAAAACTAAAAACAGAAGTAAACCTATAGCGAGCTATGCAGAGCTGCCAAGGTTCAAGGTTCAAGTTTTGAACTCTGTTGGTTTTCATAGCAATCTCGAGCATTGTGCTCCCGCCAGCTTCCACCCTGCTTCTCTTCCTGATAGCTTGAAAAGGTTCCTAGTTCTTCTTGTGCACCTGTGGAAGTATCGTATAGCATTTCGAACAGGTGGTGCTTTTGCAGGCGCGATGATATCGTGTTGTAGGAGATATGCCCTAGAGGCAATAATAAATGTTATTGATTATGTCCCTGTTCATAATTATGATTACGTTCCATGCTATAAATGTTGTGGTTCTCGAGTCTACAATAACCACGACGCTCAGAGGAAGACTCATATGCACGTATGGAATAATAAACGATAAATTGTATTCCTAATCTGGCCTTTAAGACTAGTGTAGGATCGGAAGTATGTCTAGAGGGGGGTGATTAGACTACTTGACCAAATAAAAATCTAGCTTTTTCCCAATTTTAGTTCTAGGCAGATTTTAGCAACTTAGCACAAGTCAAGCAATCAAACTACACATGCAATTCTAAGAGTATAGCAGCGGAAAGTAAAACAATTGCATATGAAGGTAAAGGGAGGAGTTTGGAGTGTGCAAACGCAATTGGAGACACGGAGATTTTTGGCATGGTTCCGATAGGTGGTGCTATCGTACATCCACATTGATGGAGACTTCAACCCACGAAGGATAACGGTTGCTCGAGTCCAGGAGGGCTCCACCCACGAAGGGTCCATGAAAAAGCAACCTTGTCTATCCCACCATGGCCGTCGCCCACGAAGGACTTGCCTCACTTTGGTAGATCTTCACGAAGTAGGCGATCTCCTTGCCCTTACAAACTCCTTGGTTCAACTCCACAATCTTGACGAAGGCTCCCAAGTGACACCTAACCAATCTAGGAGACACCACTCTCCAAGAGGTAACAAATGGTGTGTTGATGATGAACTCCTTGCTCTTGTGCTTCAAATGATAGTCTCCCCAACACTCAACTCTCTCTCACAGGATTTGGATTTGGTGGAAAGATGATTTGAGTGGAAAGCAACTCGGGGAAGGCTAGAGATCAAGATTTATGTGGTTGAAGTGGAATATCTTGACCTCAACACAAGTGTAGGTGGTTCTCTCTCAGAAAATGTATGTTGGAAGTGTAGGCATGTTTTGATGGCTCGCTCCATGAATGAAGAGTGGCTGGAGGGGTATAAATAGCCCCCGCACAAAATCTAACCGTTACACACAAATCACCAAACTTGGTGGGACCGAATCATACAACTCGGTCAGACCGATTTAGTTCAAATTGTGAACGTTAGGATTTTTGGTGGGACCGACATGTCAACTCGGTGGGACCGATTTTGTTAGGGTTAGGGCATAACGTAATCTCGGTGAGACCGATTACACAAACTCGGTGAGACCGATTTTGGTAATGGACTAACAGAGAGTTGGTCAGGCAAACTCGGTGGGACCGATTCGCTCATCTTGGTTGGATCGAGACGTTACAAAAGGGAAACAGAGAGTTTGCATTGTAATCTCGGTGGGACCGATCGCTCATCTCGGTTTGACCGAAACGTTACGAAGGGAAACATAGAGATTACAATCCCATCTCGGTGAGACTAAGATCCCTATCGGTGAGACCAAAAAGACTAGGGTTTCTGGCAGTGGCTATGTCAACTGAACTCGGTGGCGCCGGATAGAAAATTTCGGTGGGGCCGAGTTTGACTGTTGGTTTGGGACATATGTGGATGTGAGAAAGTAGTTGAGGGTTTTGGAGCATATCACTAAGCACTTTGAGCAAGTAAGCCATTAGGAAACACCTCATCCCCTCTTAATAGTATTGGCTTTTCCTATGGACTCAATGTGATCTTGGACCACTTAAAATGAAAAATGTAGAGTCCCGAGCTTTGAGCTTGAGCCAATTCTTTGTCCTTAGAATTTTGAGGGATCCACTTTTCTCATCCATGCCATGCCAATCATTGAGCTTTCCTGAAATGTTTATCTTTGAAATAGCATTAGCTCAATGAACTATATGTTGTTAGGAATTACCAAAACCACCCAGGAATAGTTGCACTTTCAATCTCCCCCTTTTTGATAATTGATGACAACATATAGATCAAAGCTTCGACAAATGATAAATAAGATTGAAAAACATCGTCGCTTTGAGAAGTATGTGATAAGCAAGAGCTCCCCCTAAATTTGTGCATTATTTAAAATTTGCTTTTGAATGCAAATGCATAATCGATTAGGATCATGGGTTACTTTTCCATGTCACATACATCTTGGTGGAGCGCTCAAAATGATAGAGATTAAAAGCATGCACTCATCGCCAAGCAAGTGAATGATCATATATGGAATATAAAGGATAGCATCATTCAAGCAAACATTAATGTAGCATATGATCAAACACATGATCAACAAGTATCTCACATGGACATAAAGTATCTCACACAAGCACTCAATAAAGAAGTTCAACCAAAATAGCAAGAGAGATGAAAAGAACAACACTCTCTCTCTCGAAGCCTATGATCTATACATTTTTATCCCCCTTTGGCAACAAGCTACCAAAAAGTTCAAAAATGCATAATGCTAAACGACTCTCAGGCTTGATCTTTAGGAGGTGGTGTAGAGAGAACTCCAATGACGAAGGCTTCCGATGAAGTAGTTGGAGCTGATGGAGTGGGTGCTAGAGGTGGCACTGGAGTTGTGGCTGCTGGTGCTGACACTGAAGCTCGAGTATCTGTCACAGGCACTGCAACAGACCTTGGACCTCGAGGCACTCTCTTGAAAGCATCAGTAGTAGACTTGCCCTTCTTCTCCTCTGCTTCCTCCTGTAGTTTCTCAACTGTAGTTTGGATCTCAGTTACCTTGACATCCAGATCATAGAATTTTTGCTCAACGATCCTCTCCAAACTCTCCTGGTTCTTAGTCAGGGTGGCCAAGCCCTTCTCAATCATCAGGGTGGATTGGATCAGATATCCATGCTGGTCTTGCTTGCTCTTCAAGAATACCTGAGATGCCTCTTCAACAGTTGGCATCTTTGCAGCTTTCTCTGCCTTTGCCTTCTCTCTCTTCTCATGTGCTTGAGCTGAAGATGGTTCATTTTCATCCATCATCACAGTGTTGTCTTCAAATTCAGGGTATATGGGCAGGTGCTCCTTATCCAAAAGATATGTGCCTGTGCTCCATCTTTGAGTTGATGAGCTCCTGAATTTGTGGGGCATACCCACAACTCTCTTCTGGTCAGCAGCAGTCCTCTTGATTGTCTCAACAATCAAACTCATGACCTTGAACTTCTGTGGCACATCAAATATGTGCAGCAAGTTTATGGCATGTCCTCTGATCATCTTGTGATCACCTAACTTGGGTAACAGTGTGTGCCTTAGAATCCAGTTTATGGTAGGCAGACCAGACAACAAGTAGTGGACAGATCCAAACTTATGTGTATCCAAAGCAGCATATGGGATCTCTTTGTACATGTTGGCCATTGTGTTGTGGTCTTTCTTCTTCTCAGTATAAACATCCAAGTCATCTTCATGCTCTGCGGGGGTATTGATCAACTGAGCCCATTCATCAACAGAAGATTGGTACCTAGTACCCTCAGACATCCAAATGATCTTCCCATCTGGATAGAAATGGGCAGTGGAGTAGAACTGCATGATCAGCTCATCGTTCCACTTGATGAGCTTCTCGGCCACAAAGGCATCAACTCCACATGCCTTGAAGCTGTCATATACACTTGGATAGTGATCCTCATTCTCTTGGATGTATTTCCAGTCAACCCATTTCATGTCACACACAATGGGCTTCTTGTCAAGCAACACTGTCTCATAAAAATCGTGTTGTTCCTTGGTGTGAAACCTGTAATCCACAGCAGTTCTCCTCCTAACAGCATATGGATCAGACTATCTCCATAGCCTCAGTCCTGCATGCTTCCTGATTTTCATGTTTTCTGCCACAGGGTGAGCATCATTATGGTCAGAGATCTTAGGCTTCAGCTTCCTCAACACAACTGAGTCATCTTCTTCTTCAGCAGCTTCAGGCACTGGGGCCTTGTTCTTCTCCTCAGCAGGAATGTTTCTAGTGCTTCTCTTGGGTTTAGGCTTCTGAGCTGGAGCAGTGGCCTTGGGAGCAGCTTTGGGCTTAGATGGAGCAGCCCTTGAGCTAATTGCATCTCCCATGAGCTTTTGTGCCTTAGGAGCTGGTGCAGCATCCTCTTCCTCTTCATCATCGTCTCTCATAATTGATGATCTGCCAAGCACTCTGGCAGTGTTTCTTGACCCTTTCCTTCCTTTTATTTCCTTCTCCAACTGCATCTTCAGATGGCTTAGAGGTTTTAGCAGTTGATGCTCTGGCCTTAGACATGGGGACTCTCTTTGCTGGTGCCTTCTTATGCATCCCTGGCTTGACTGTAGCAGCTGAGCCATACTCCTTTTTCAGCACCTTTTTCTTTGAAGTGGCCTCATCCTCAATGGCCACATAATCTTCATCCTCTGAATCAGAAGTTCTCTTCTTCCTTGTCCTGGTAGCTTCCTTTGGCAAGTTGCTTGGTGTGCTCCTGCTGCCATCATCGGAAGAACTGGAGGGACTAGTGCCCCCACTCAGTTGAACCTGCTCCTCAGACTTGTTCTGGCTATCACTTTGGTCAGACATCGTGCAGGCAAACTGTCAGCAGACCCTGTGAATGGATTATAGATGAGGTAGAGAAGATGAGCATCACAAAGTACAGGAGTTTTGCAAAATAATTGACTCAAAAACTTAGTTTTGGTTCTTCACAGAAAGCATTTCAGATCTACCGATTTGTAAACTCGGTGATACCGAAGCAACTTTTGGAACCTAAACTAGTGAACTCGGTCAGACTGAGTCACAGTTCAGTGGCACCGAGACTGCTAGGGTTTCACAGAGAATTGAACTCAGTCACACCGATTTGCAATTTTCGGTCAGACCGAAAACGCATGTGCAATGGCCTAAGCCAAATCGGTGAGTCCAATTTCTAGAACTCGATCGGTCCGAGATGAATTCGGCGGAGACCTAACCCTAAATTTTCAAATCAAAACTAATCTACGGGACGTTTAGCACAAAGATCAACTTCGTACCCTAGTTCGACGGTGAACTTGCTACGGAGGCAACGGCGGGGCAGATTGCCATTGACGGTGGCGGAGACCAGCGGCGGGAGATCGCTGGCGATGAGAGGATGATCCGAAGACCCGAAGAGGCAGAGTGGGTTATGCGCGGGCGAAGAGGTTTCGGAAAAATTTCCAAAATTTGACCCGTCGGTATATATAACCTGACCCTGTCGGTGTGACCTAGTGGAACGACTCGGTGGCACCGAGATGCAAAATTGTGAGCAGTTACGGCAACTCAGTGTGACCGAAAAGTTCTAATCAGTTGCACCGAGATTGAAAACCTAGATCAACTAAGTGATCTTGGTAGGACCAAAAAGGATGAATCGGTCAGACCGAAATGCACAAAGAGGTTTTGGAAGTTTAAGTCTATGACGAATTGGGAACTCCGAGTGCTCCTCACACAGAGTGGTTCGAAACTGACTTGATCAAACGTTGTGATGTAGCATGAATAGAGTTTGAGACGAGAAAAGCATAGATAGCTAGAGGGAGTTCTTAGGCATTCTTGTCCATCCATTTGGCAAAAGAAAAGACCAAACAATCAAAGCAACAAATGGATGTCCTCGAATGAAAAAATATGCATTCAACATGCTCACACAATAAGATGGCAAAAGAAATATGTGACGAAGCATGCACAAACACTCTAGCATCTATCAAGCAATTGGCGATGAGTAGGTCATCTATATATGAGTATATTGACTTAGGAGTCAAATGAGACCATTTGATCATAGGTCATACTCATCGTTTAAGCACAAGCAGGGTTACCACTTTTTCATAAAGCATTGTTGTGTTCACACCATTAGAATTGCTTTAGCTTAATTGATTAGAGTAAAGCTCCCCCTAGATGTGATATACCCCCTAAGAGGGATGAACTAACCTTCGGTTTTGTCGATGATGACTTCATGTAGGTGTTGAAGATGTGGATGCTAAATGTTGATGTAGATCATTCGGAGCAATCCTTTGGAGTGAGTTGCACTTTCAATACCTACATGGGTTAGTCCCACCAGGAACAAACAAGGATATCCATAGACATAGAGTGATGTGTACACAAGATGATGTCCATGGAAGCATTAGGTTACCTTGTCCCTTGTCTTACCAACAAGAGGGTTTGTGACTCCTTGAACTAGTGCAAGATATGGAGGTTGTTTGCACTTGTCCTCGCCAAAATGATATGAGTGAAGTATGTTGGCGGAGTCACCCTCAAGAACTCTCTAGTTCTTCTTCTTCGGGATCCACACCATCTTGATGGGAATCCTTGGAATTGTAGTCGTACTTGATGAAGTAGAACTTGATGTAGTCTTGGGAACCCACTTGACCAAGGCCTTAGGTGCTTCTTCAAATGCATCAATCTCCTCTTGAAGCTTGTCCTTGCCTTTTAGCTTGTGGTCTTGTGGTGGAAGATCATCTTGAGATTGTGTTCCTTTGAAAGAAGTAGGATCATACTTGTCTTGTTGAGGAACAAACTTTGTCTTGGGGTATTGATCTTCTTCCCACTCAACTCCATTGGCATTAAACTTTCGTTCAAAACCAACACCTTGATTCTTCCGGTGTCTTCCTTACTTGAGTACAATTTTCTCAAATTGCTTACTTCCGGCAAGGCTCTTGTAAACACCTTTCTCTATAATTCCCTTCAATAAGCAATTTTCTTGCTCAAGTGTAACTTGGCTAAGAGAATCATTAGTGGAATCAAGAGAGCTACTAGAAGCAACAACATTGGATTTAGTATGATTGTTGTTACTACTAGATGAAGAATCTTTCTTGTTCTTGTTACTAGATTTAACTTGTGGCATGTAAGTAGACAAGAGTAAACGCTTGGCAATGTAAGAAGAACTTTTCTTGCGAAGATCATCATTGATTGCCTTTAAAACTCATGTTCTTGCTCAAGGTTGAGCTTTTCAAAGCGTAGCTTATCATGAGTCTTTAAAAGTTCTCGATGATCTTCCAAGGTAGTTTCATGAGCTAACTTAAGAATGTTTAGTTCTTTAGTTAGACGCTCAATCTCCTTCTTATCATCATCATTCGTTTTATCTTGATTATTATGATTAATAGCAAGCTCATCATATTTTTCATAACTAGAGTTGTCAACAAGTAAATCATCATCTCCTAGCAAATCATCTTCATCACTATTGAAATCAATATACTCGGGGTGTGTTACCTTTGGACCTTTGGCCATGAAGCATCTCCCAATTCCTTCATTTGGTGAGTCAAATATGTCGAAGGAGTTGGTTGTCACAAGTGCTAGTCCGGCAACACCTTCATCTTGAGTATAGTCAGAGTCGGAGTGATAACTTCTTTCGGAGTGATTGTCGGAGTCGGAACCGGATACCCATTCACCAACATGATCTTGATGTCTTCTTTTTGTGTAGCTCCTTGATGACTTGTCCTTACCTTTCCGAGTCCTTGCTTCTCCGAGAGGGTCTTCGTTCATAACGATCATCTCTACTCCTTCTCTCTCTTGATGGTGATTCTTCTCTTCTACTCCTTCTTTTGGGAGAATCTTCTCTTCTTTTGTAGGGAGCCATACACTCATTGGAATAGTGTCCAGGTCTTCCACAATTGTAGCAATTGCACTTACGACTAGAAGATCTTTTGTCATTAAAGGACCTTGACTTGGAACTTCTTTCCTTGCTTCTACTATTGTAGAACTTGTTGAAGTTCTTCACCATTAGACTCAATTCTTCATTGAAGGTTTGCTTCTCACTTGATGATGTGGGAGCATCACACGAGGCTTTGTAAGCACCACTTGACTTGTTATGAAGCTCTTCCTTATCCTTGAGTGACATCTCATGAGCAACAATTTTGCCAATGACTTCTGTTGGCTTGAGATCTTTGTAATTGGGCATCATTTGGATCAATGTGCACACGGTATCATATTTTCCATCCAAGGTTCTTAGGATCTTCTTGATGATGAATCTATCGGTCATCTCTTCACTTCCTAAGCCGGCAATCTCATTTGTGATGAGAGCAAGCCTAGAGTACATTTCAGCGACACCTTCACCATCCTTCATTTTGAACTTGTCAAACTGACTTTGAAGCACGTCCAATTTGGATTCCTTGACAGATTCGGTACCTTCGTGCATATCAATAAAAGTATCCCAATTTCCTTTGCATTCTCAAGACGGCTGATTTTGTTGAATTCTTCGGGGCATAATCCGTTGAAGAGAATATCACAAGCTTGAGCATTGTGTTGTAGCATCTTCAACTCTTCCGCGGTGGCTTCACGGTTTGGTTCTCTCCCATCGAAGAATTCACCTTGCAAGCCAATACACACAATAGCCCAAACGGCGGGGTTATGTCCAAGAATATGCATTTTCATCTTATGCTTCCAACTAGCAAAATTTGTACCATCAAAGTAAGGACCTCTACGGTGGTAATTTCCCTCTCTAGACGCCATACTCTCCTAGGTTGTGAAACCAAGGCTATGACCATCAAAAGCTATGGAAATTAAAGCAAATGGAGACCAATGCTCTAATACCACTTGTAGGATCGAAAGTATGTCTAGAGGGGGGGGGGTGATTAGACTACTTAACCAAATAAAAATCTAGCCTTTTCCCAATTTTAGTTCTAGGTAGATTTTAGCAACTTAGCACAAGTCAAGCAATCAACCTACACATGCAATTCTAAGAGTATAGCAGCGGAAAGTAAAACAATTGCATATGAAGGTAAAGGGAGGAGTTTGGAGTGTGCAAACACAATTGGAGACACGGAGATTTTTGGCGTGGTTCCGATAGGTGGTGCTATTGTACATCCACGTTGATGGAGACTTCAACCCACGAAGGGTAATGGTTGCGCGAGTCCACGGAGGGCTCCACCCACGAAGGGTCCACGAAGAAGCAACCTTGTGTATCCCACCATGGCCATTGCCCACGAAGGACTTGCCTCACTTGGGTAGATCTTCACGAAGTAGGCGATCTCCTTGCCCTTACAAACTCCTTGGCTCAACTCCACAATCTTGACGGAGGCTCCCAAGTGACACCTAACCAATCTAGGAGACACCACTCTCCAAGAGGTAACAAATGGTGTGTTGATGATGAACTCCTTGCTCTTGTGCTTCAAATGATAGTCTCCCCAACACTCAACTCTCTCTCACAGGATTTGGATTTGGTGGAAAGATGATTTGAGTGGAAAGCAACTTGGGGAAGGCTAGAGATCAAGATTTATGTGGTTGGAGTGGAATATCTTGACCTCAACACAAGTGTAGGTGGTTCTCTCTCAGAAAATGTATGTTGGAAGTGTAGGCATGTTCTGATGGCTCTCTCCATGAATGAAGAGTGGGTGGAGGGGTATAAATAGCCTCCACACAAAATCTAACCGTTACACACAAATCACCAAACTCGGTGGGACCGAATCATACAACTCGGTCAGACCGATTTAGTTCAAAATGTGAACGTTAGGATTTCCGGTGGGACCGACATGTCAACTCGGTGGGACCGATTTTGTTAGGGTTAAGGCATAACGTAATCTCGATGAGACCGATTACACAAACTCGGTGAGACCGATTTTGGTAATGGACTAACAGAGAGTTGGTCAGGCAAACTCGATGGGACCGATTCGCTCATCTCAGTTGGACCGAGACGTTACAAAAGGGAAACAGAGAGTTTGCATTGTAATCTCGGTGGGACCGATCGCTCATCTCGGTTTGATCGAAACGTTACAAAGGGAAACAGAGATATTACAATCCCATCTCGGTGAGACCAAAAAGACTAGGGTTTCTGGCAGTGGCTATGTCCGCCGGATAGAAAATTTCGGTGGGGCCGAGTTTGACTTTTGATTTGGGACATATGTGGATGTGAGAAAGTAGTTGAGGGTTTTGGAGCATATCACTAAGCACTTTGAGCAAGTAAGCCATTAGGCAACACCTCATCCCCTCTTAATAGTATTGGCTTTTCCTATGGACTCAATGTGATCTTGGACCACTTAAAATGAAAAATGTAGAGTCCTGAGCTGTGAGCTTGAGCCAATTCTTTGTCCTTAGAATTTTGAGGGATCCACTTTTCTCATCCATGCCATGCCAATCATTGAGCTTTCCTGAAATGTTTATTTGTGAAATAGCATTAGCTCGATGAACTATATGTTGTTAGGAATTACCAAAACCACCCAAGGATAGTTGCACTTTTAACTAGCTCAAGTGTTGCATGATGGTTTTGTTTTCCTAATCATGGGCATGTCTATGCCAGCAACTTTGAGGGCACAATGTTAGAAGAACATTTGTGTCGAATCGACCCGAATTGATGTTTTGCTATGAGATACATTCGTCAGAAGTTAATGGTTAATAACACATAAAGAGTTAATGTTTGCATAATTCCTTAGACCATGAGAGTATCGAGTTTCTTCATACTTTCTTCATGAACTTTGGGGTTTGTTAAACGTCATCCGTAAATTGGTGGCTATTACGGCGGCTTACGGGTTCATGGAAAAGTGTGTCAAGTAACTTGATAGCTCAAGATTGGGATTTGCTCCTCCGACGATGGAGAGATATTCTCGGGCCCTCTCGCTGCTACGATATCCATCATCGTCTGGCCAGGCACAGTGTGATTTGGTCACAGAGATGCCAGAACACGGAAACGAGAAAAGAGAACAAAACCGGTAATGACGTAACTAGCATAGTGGACAAGTTGTTGATTGATGTCTACTACACAACCTTCTTCTTGTAGACGTTGTTGGGCCTCCAAGTGCAGAGGTTTGTAGGACAGTAGCAAATTTCCCTCAAGTGGATGACCTAAGGTTTATCAATCCGTAGGAGGCGTAGGATGAAGATGGTCTCTCTTAAGCAACCCTGCAACCAAATAACAAAGAGTCGCTTGTGTCCCCAACACACCCAATACAATGGTAAATTGCATAGGTGCACTAGTTCGGCGAAGAGATGGTGATACAAGTGGTATATGGATAGTAGATAATGGTTTTTGTAATCTGAAAATATAAAAACAGCAAGGTAACTAATGATAAAAGTGAGCACAAACGGTATTGCAATGCGTTGAAACAAGGCCTAGGGTTCATACTTTCACTAGTGCAAGTCCTCTCAACAATAATAACATAATTGGATCACATAACTATCCCTCAGCATGCAACAAAGAGTCACTCCAAAGTCACTAATAGCGGAGAACGAATGAAGAGATTATGGTAGGGTACGAAACCACCTCAAAGTTATTCTTTCCAATCAATACGTTGGGCTATTCCTATAAGTGTCACAAACAGCCCTAGAGTTCATACTAGAATAACACCTTAAGACACAAATCAACCAAAACCCTAATGTCACCTAGATACTCCAATGTCACCTCAAGTATCCGTGGGTATGATTATACGATATGCATCACACAATCTCAGCTTCATCTATTCAACCAACACATAGAACCTCAAAGAGTGCCCCAAAGTTTCTACCGGGGAGTCAAGACGAAAACGTGTGCCAACCCCTATGCATAGATTCCCAAGGTCACGGAACCCGCAAGTTGATCACCAAAACATACATCAAGTGGATCATAGAATACCCCATTGTCACCACAGGTATCCCACGCAAGACATACATCAAGTGTTCTCAAATCCTTAAAGACTCAATCCGATAAGATAACTTCAAAGGGAAAACTCAATCCATTACAAGAGAGTAGAGGGGGAGAAACATCATA
>NC_053025.1:12876616-12902966 GCF_003073215.2 Triticum urartu
AACTTGCGGGTTCCGCCCATGAACCTATGCATAGGGGTTGGCACATGTTTTCGTCGTGATTCTCCGGTAGGAACTTTGGGGCACTCTTAGAGGTCCTTTGTGTTGGTTTAATAGATGAATCTGAGATTGTGTGATGCATATCGTATAATCATACCCACGGATACTTGAGGTGACATTGGAGTATCTAGGTGACATTAGGGTTTTGGTTGATTTGTGTCTTAAGGTGTTATTCTAGTATGAACTCTAGGGCTGTTTGTGACACTTATAGGAATAGCCCAACGGATTGATTGGAAAGAATAACTTTGAGGTGGTTTCATACCCTACCATAATCTCTTCGTTCGTTCTCCGCTATTAGTGACTTTGGAGTGACTCTTTGTTGCATGTTGAGGGATAGTTATGTGATCCAATTATGTTAGTATTGTTGAGAGGACTTACACTAGTGAAAGTATGAACCCTAGGCCTTATTTCCACACATTGCAATACCGTTTACGCTTACTTTTATTATTCGTTACCTTGCTGTTTTTATATTTGCAGATTACAAAAACTATTATCTACTATCCATATACCACTTGTATCACCATCTATTCGCCAAACTAGTGCACCTATACAATTTACCATTGTATTGGGTGTGTTGGGGACACAAGAGACTCTTTGTTATTTGGTTGCAGGGTTGCTTGAGAGAGACCGTCTTCATCCTACGCCTCCTACGGATTGATAAACCTTAGGTCATCCACTTGAGGGAAATTTGCTACTGTCCTACAAACCTCTGCACTTGGAGGCCCAACAACGTCTACAAGAAGAAGGTTGTGTAGTAGACATCAAGCTCTTTTCTGGCGCCGTTGCTGGGGAGGTTAGCGCTTGAAGGTATATCTTTAGATCTTGCAATCGAGTCTTTTAGTTTCTTGTTTTATCACTAGTTTAGTTTATAAAAGAAAACTACAAAAAAATGGAATTGAGTTTATCTCATACGCTTCATCTTTTTAATATCTTTCGTGAGTATGATGGAAAGGATAATTGTGCTCAAGTGCTAGAAGAAGAGATCTCTAAAATGTTTGGCACTAAATATTTGAATGATGAGCATGATTGCAATGTTGTTAGTACGAATTCTTTGAATATCCATGATGCTAATGATGATTGCACTAGTTATGATGAAAATGCCTCCTATAAACATGTCAATTTTTGTGGAGTAGATTGGGTTTGCAAGTACACACCAAATAGGGAAGATAGATATTGCAAGAGGCATAAGTACTTAGAAACTACATTGTTGCAAGAAGAGCTAGATGAATGTGCTGAAAGATTCAATATTTTTCGTGCCCCTTGTGAACTTTGCAATGAACATGGTCATTTAAAGCTCAAATGCTATTTGTTTCATGATCAAGTCGTGTCCAAACATTGTGATAATTTGATTACCCTTGAGCATCATAAATAGCTTAGCCTTCTTTTGGGTTATGAAGAAATGAAACGTATAACTGAGGGTATTCCAGAGTTTAATCTTGATAGAGTTCTTGATTTTGACTAGAGAATATTTATATGTATTGTGCGGTGAATTGCATTGAAAATCCTTATATTGCCAATTACATAAAGAAAAGAAAACAAATAGAAGATGAAGAGAATGCTAACGAAAGGGAAGAGACTTCCGGATATTCTCCTATTATTTCTTATGATGAATCAGGTAACGAAGAAGAGCCCTCTATTCAACCAATCTCATTAATAAGGAGCTCCAAAAAGAGGATTGAACCCACACATGATGTGGTGAAGAAGAAGAAAAGAAAAAGGAAGAGAGGTAAAAAGGTATCTCTCCCAAATAAAGTTGCTCCTATTATTGATGTGCCTCATGAAAATGATACACTTGATGATGATCTCGTTATGCCTATTGCTTGTTGTGATGATTATGATTGGGAAGATAATGACACTTCTTATGATCTTGAAAATCTTTTTGGCACTTGCTTGGAAGAATATAATAATTGCTATACTATTGGTGCTATCCATGCTATTAATGATGAGAGTGATTATGCTTATGATACGAAAAGGCCCAAGCTTGGGGAAGCTATGTTTGATGAGGATGACATATTTGAGAATATATTTGCTGCAATTAATGTTTTTCCCAAGCTTGGGGATGCTACGCTTAATGAAGATTATATTTTTAGTCTCCCAAGTTTTGATATGCAAATTCATAATGATAATAACATGCCTCCTACTTATGATAATTATTGTGATGATACATATGCTATAAAAAGTAGCGAGGATTATATATATAAAACTTGTCATGATTATGGTTACCCCTTTTCTGAACATTACTATTTTAATGTGGAAACAATTTATAATATTCAAGTCTCTTATGATACTCCCACTATCCCGAATGAGAAGAATTTTGCTTATGTGGAGAGTAGTAAATTTTCTATGCTTGTAGATCATGAAAGGAATGCTTTAGGTGATGGTTATATTGTTGAATTCATTCATGATGCTACTGAAAATTATTATGAGGGAGGAATATATGCTTGTAGGAATTGCAATAATATCAAGTTTCCTCTCTATGTGCTTAAAATCTTGAAGTTATGCTTGTTTTACCTTCCTATGCAAGTTGATTCTCGTTCCCATAAGTTATTTGCTCACAAAATCCCTATGCATAGGAAGTATTTTAGACTTAAATGTGCTAGTAATATTCTTCATGATGCTCTCTTTATGTTACAATTCTTATCTTTTATGTGAGCATCGTTGAAATCATCATGCCTAGCTAGGAGCATTAAACGATAGCGCTTGTTGGGAGGCAACCCAATTTTATTTTTGTTCCTTACCTTTTGTTCCTGTTTAGTAATAAATAATTCATCTAGCCTCTGTTTATATGTGGTTTTATGCTTTTAATTAGTGTTTGTGCCAAGTAGAACCATTGGGAAGACTTGGGGAAAGTCTTGTTGATCATGCTGTAAAAAACAGAAACTTTAGCGCTCACGAGAATTGCTGCCATTTTTATTTGGAGAGTGATATTTAGTTAATTATTTTTGCAGATGATTAATAGATAAATTCCTCAGGTCCAGCAATTTATTTGAGAATTTTATGAGTTCCATAAGTATATGTTTGATCCATATTAATACAGATTGTTCTATTTTTGACAGATTCTGTTTTTCGTGTGTTGTTTGCTTATTTTAATGAATCTATGGCTAGTAAAATAGTTTATAAACCATAGAGAAGTTGGAATACAGTAGGTTTAACACCATTATAAATAAATAATGAGTTCATTACTGTAACTTGAGGTGGTGATTTATTTTCTTATACTAACGGAGCTTACGAGTTTTCTGTTAAGTTTTGTGTTGTGAAGTTTTCAAGTTTTGGGTAAGGATTCCATGGAGTATGGAAAAAGGAGTGGTAATAGCCTAAAATTGGGGATTCCCAAGGCACCCCAAGGTAATATTCAAGGACAACCAAGAGCCTAATCTTGGGGATGCCCCGGAAGGCATCCCCTCTTTTGTCTTCGTTCATCAGTAACTTTACTTGGAGCTATATTTTTATTCGCCACATGATATGTGTTTTGCTTGGAGAGTCAATTTATTTTGTTAGGATTTGCTTGATGTTATTTATAACAATGTTTTGCATCTTTTATTTCAATAAAAGTGGCATTGATAGCCTTTACTATGCCTATGTTACAAGTATACATGTTGCTGTTTGAAAACAGAAAGTTTACCGCTGTTGCAATAATTCCCTAGAAAATTCATAATGTGATAAAATGTTGAAACATTTTGAATATTAAGCTCTGATAAATTTACTACAGTGGGAATTTTCTTTCATAATTTTTGGAGCTAGGGAAGTATGGATGTTGCAGCATTCTTTACAGACTATCCTGTTTAGGCAGATTGCTGTTATGTTTGCATTGTTTGCATATGTTTGCTTCTTTAATGATTCTATTTGAGGATAGGACTATTAAATATGCAGAGGCATTTAGTATGCAATGTTGAATAATAATTTTAGTGATTTGATACAGTAGAGTATGATAAGGTTTTTGCAATGGTTTATGCTAACTTATCTCACGAGTCCTTGTTGAGTTTTGTGTGGATGAAGCTTTTGAGATTTAGGGAGACCGCGATATGAGAGGAATTAAGGAGACACAAAAGCTCAAGCTTGGGGATGCCCAAGGCACCCCAAGATAATATTTCAAGGAGTCTCAAGCATCTAAGCTTGGGGATGCCCCGGTTGGCATCCCACCTTTCTTCTTCAACAACTATCGGTTAGTATCGGTTGATCCTAAGTTTTTGCTTCTTCACATGATGTTTGCTATTTTTAGATGTCATTTTATTTTTCTTTGCTTGATGTTTGAATAGAGTACCAAGATCTGAAATTATTAAATGTTAGAGAGTCTTCACATAGTTGCATAATTATTCAACTACTCATTGATCTTCACTTATATCTTTCGGAGTAGTTTGTCATTTGCTCTAGTGCTTCACTTATACTTTTTAGAGCATGGTGGTAGTTTTATTTTGAAGAAATAGATGAACTCTCAGGCTTCACTTAGATTATTTTGAGAGTCTTAAATAGCATGGTAATTTGCTTAAAATCCTAATATGCTAGGTATTCAAGAATAATAAAATTCTCTTATGAGTGTGTTGAATACTGAGAGAAGTTTGATACTTGATGATTGTTTTGAGATATGAGGATGGTAATATTAGAGTCATGCTAGTTGAGTACTTGTGAATTTGAGAAATACTTGTGTTGAAGTTTGTGATTCCCGTAGCATGCACATATGGTGAACCGTTATGTGATGAAGTCGGAGCATGCTTTATTTATTGATTGTCCTCCTTATGAGTGGCGGTCGGGTACGAGCGATGGTCTTTTCCTACCAATCTATCCCCCTAGGAGCATGTGCGCAGTACTTTGTTTCGATAACTAATAGATTTTTGCAATAAGTATGTGAGTTCTTTATGACTAATGTTGAGTCCATGGATTATACGCACTCTCACCCTTCCACCTTTGCTAGCCTCTCTAGTACCGCGCAACTTTCGCCGGTACCATAAACCCACCATATACCTTCCTCAAAACAGCCACCATACCTACCTATCATGGCATTTCCATAGCCATTCCGAGATATATTGCCATGCAACTTTCCACTGTTCCGTTATTATGACACACTCCATCATTGTCATATTGCTTTGCATGATCATGTAGTCGACATCGTATTTGTGGCAAAGCCACCGTTCATAATTCTTTCATACATGTCATTCATGCATCATTGCACATCCCGGTACACCGCCAAAGGCATTCATATAGAGTCATACTTTGTTCTAGTATCGAGTTGTAATCATTGAGTTGTAAATAAATAGAAGTGTGATGATCATCATTAATAGAGCATTGTCCCAAATAAAAAAAGAAAGGCCAAATAAAAAAAGGCCAAAATAAAATAAAAAATAAAGGCCAAATAAAAAAAGGAAAGGCCAAAAAATAGGGGCAATGCTACTATTCCTTTTTCCACACTTGTGCTTCAAAGTAGCACCATGTTCTTCATATAGAGAGTCTCTTGAGTTATCACTTTCATATACTAGTGGGAATTTTCATTATAGAACTTGGCTTGTATATTCCAATGATGGGCTTTCTCAAAATGCCCTAGGTCTTCATGAGCAAGTGAGTTGGATGCACACCCACTAGTTTCTTTTGTTGAGCTTTCATACATTTATAGCTCTAGTGCATCCGTTGCATGGCAATCCCTACTCACTCACATTGATATCTATTGATGGGCATCTCCATAGCCCGTTGATACGCCTAGTTGATGTGAGACTATCTTCCCCTCCTTTTTGTCTTCTCCGCAACCACCATTCTATTCCACCTATAGTGCTATATCCATGGCTCACGCTCATGTATTGCATGAAGATTGAAAAAGTTTGAGAACATCAAAAGTATGAAACAATTGCGTGGCTTGTCATCGGGGTTGTGCAAGATTTAAATATTTTGTGTGGTGAAGATAGAGCATAGCCAGACTATATGATTTTGTAGGGATAGCTTTCTTTGGCCATGTTATTTTGAGAAGACATAATTGCTTTGTTAGTATGCTTGAAGTATTATTATTTTTATGTCAATATGAACTTTTGTCTTGAATATTTCGGATCTGAATATTCATATCACAAGTAAGAAGAATTACATTGAAATTATGCCAACTAGCATTCCACATCAAAAATTATCTTTTTTTATCATTTACCTACTCGAGGACGAGCAGGAATTAAGCTTGGGGATGCTTGATACGTCTCCAACGTATCTATAATTTTTGATTGCTCCATGCTATATTATCTACTATTTTGGGCAATATTGGGCTTTATTATCCACTTTTATATTATTTTTGGGACTAACCTATTAACCGGAGGCCCAACCCAGATTTGCTGTTTTATGCCTATTTCAGTGTTTCGAAGAAAAGGAATATCAAACGGAGTCGAAACGGAACGAAATCAACTGGAGAAGTTATTTTTGGAACGAAAGCCACCAGATAGACTTGGACTCCACGTTAGGAGATACGGGAGGTGCTCATGAGGGTGGGGGCGCCCCCCTAGGGCGCGCCCCCTGCCTCGTGGGGCCCCCGTGGCTCCTCCGACGTACTTCCTGCACCCATATATATCGTCGTACCCTAAAACTTCTAGAACAGAGATTAGATCGGGAGTTCCGCCGCCAGAAGCCTCTAGCCACCAAAAACCAATCGGGACCCTGTTCCGGCACCCTGCCGGAGGGGGAATCCTTCTCCGGTGGCCATCTTCATCATCCCGGTGCTCTCCATGACGAGGAGGGAGTAGCTCTCCCTCGGGGCTGAGGGTATGTACCAGTAGCTATGTGTTTGATCTCTCTCTCTCTCTCTCTCTCTCGTGTTCTTGATTTGGCACGATCTTGATGTATCGTGAGCTTTGTTAT
This sequence comes from Triticum urartu, assembly GCF_003073215.2. NCBI lineage: Eukaryota > Viridiplantae > Streptophyta > Magnoliopsida > Poales > Poaceae > Triticum > Triticum urartu. The sequence goes on from NC_053025.1 coordinate 12,883,493, forward strand.
TATAGTTGGATCTTATGTTTCTCCTCCCCCTCTTCTCTCTTGTAATGAATCGAGTTTCCCCTTTGAAGTAATCTTATCGGATTGAGTCTTTAAAGATTTGAGAACACTTGATGTATGTCTTGCCGTGGATATCTGTGGTGACAATGGGATATCACGTGATTCACTTGATGTATGTTTTGGTGATCAACTTGCGGGTTCCGCCCATGAACCTATGCATAGGGGTTGGCACACGTTTTCGTCGTGATTCTCCGGTAGGAACTTTGGGGCACTCTTTGAGGTCCTTTGTGTTGGTTGAATAGATGAATCTAAGATTGTGTGATGCATATCGTATAATCATACCCACGGATACTTGAGGTGACATTGGAGTATCTAGGTGACATTAGGGTTTTTGGTTGATTTGTGTCTTAAGGTGTTATTCTAGTACGAACTCTAGGGTGTTTTGTGACACTTATAGGAATAGCCCAACGGATTGATTGAAAGAATAAACTTTGAGGTGTTTCGTACGCTAAACCTAATACTCTAATTCGTCTGCTCTTCAAGCTATTTATAGATATATATAGAGAGATGCATTATGTTGCTGTTGAGGGAATAGTTATGTGATCAATAATAGTTAGTATTGATATAGAGAAGCCTTCCACTAGTGCACGTAATGTAATAAGGACATTATTTCACATTGCAATACTCGTTTCGCTTACTTTTATATATATATATAGATTACGAACACTTGCTATTCATTTATATTTAAGATTACAAAAACCTTTATCTTACCATCCATATACATTGTATCACCATCTCTTGCGAACTAGTGCACCTATACAATTTACCATTGTATTGGGTGTGTTGGGGACACAAGAGACTCTTTTGTTATTTGGTTGCAGGGTTGTTGAGAGGCATCTTCATCCTACGCCTCCCACGGATTGATAAACCTTAGGTCATCCCTTGAGGGAAATTTGCTATGTCCTACAAACCTCTGCACTTGGAGGCCCAACAAGTCTACAAGAAGAAGGTTGTGGTGTAGACACCGTCCAATACATCTTTCAGAGCTTTATGCCAAGACTACCAGTTCATTAACCATAAGTGGCATTTTCCATTCAGACAAGATTAGTTTCTTCACATTCTGCGAAACTCGATCAAGGTTCTCAAGCAATATCAAAAGAAGATCCAGTGGAATCATCCATGAAATAACAGATCTTTTCACAAAAGTCAGAGATATAGCATCATGCATCTTTGAAAGGTAGCAGGTGCATTACATAAACCAAAAGGCATACGTCTATAAGCAAAAGTACCAAAAGGGCAATGTAAAAGTGTCTTTGATTGATTTTGGACTGACACAGGTATTTGAGAGAAACCAGAATAACCATCTAGAAAGCAAAAATGTGTATGTTTGGATAATCTTTCTAGCATTTGATCGATAAAAGGTAAGGGGTAATGATCCTTTTTAGTAGCCTTATTTAATTTGCGGAAATCAATTACCATCCTATAACCTGTAATAATTCTTTGAGGAATCAATTCATCTTTATCATTAGGAACAACAGTAATATCCCCCTTCTTAGGGACACAATGGACAGGACTTACCCACTTACTATCAGCAACGGGATAAATTATACCTGCCTCAAGGAGCTTTAGTATCTCCTTTCTTACCACTTCTTTCATTTTAGGATTCAGACGGCGTTGATGATCACGAACTGGTTTAGCATCTTCTTCCAAATTAATTTTATGTTGACATAGAGTGGGACTAATGCCCTTAAGATCATCAAGAGTATACCCAATAGCAGCACGATTCTTCTTCAGAGTTTTTAATAATCTCTCTTCTTCATGTTCTGAAAGGTTAGCACTAATAATAACATGATATATCTTTTTCTCATCAAGATAGGCATATTTAAGAGTATCAGGTAACGGTTTAAGCTCAAACACGGGATCACCCTTGGGTGGAGGAGGATCCCCTAGGATTTCAACAGGTAAATTGTTTTTAAGAATAGGTTCCTGTTTAACGAATACTTCATCTAATTCCCTTCTTTCATTCATAAACATATCATTTTCATGATCTAGCAAATATTGTTCTAAAGGATCACTAGGAGGTACGGCAATAGAAGCAAGACCAATAATTTCATCCTTACTAGGTAATTCTTCTTCACGGTGTTGTCTACTAAATTTAGAAAAATTAAATTCACGGTCATATCATCTAAACCGACAGTAACGACATCCCTTTTGCAATCTATGGTAGCATTAACAATATTTAAGAAGGGTCTACCAAATATAATGGGACAAAAACTATCTTGTGGGGAACCAAGAACAAGAAAATCAGCAGGATATTTAGTTTTCCCACACAAGACTTCAACATCTCTAACAATTCCCATTGGTGAAATAGTATCTCTATTGGCAAGTTTAATTGTGACATCAATTTCTTCTAACTCAATAGGTGCAATGTCATGCATAATTTCTTTGATAAGTCAATAGGTATTGCACTAGCACTAGAACCCATATCACATAAGCCATGATAGCAATGATCTCCTATTTTAACAGAAATAACATGCATGCCTACCACAGGTCTAGGTTTATCTGTATCACAGGGTTTAGCAATTCTAGCAGTTTCATTACAGAAATAAATAACATGCCCATCTATATTATCAGACAAGAGATCTTTAACAATAGCAATATTGGGTTCAACTTTAACTTGCTCAGGAATTGTATATGTTTTAATATTGCTTTTACGAACCATTGTTGAAGCTTTAGCATGATCCTTTATCCTAACAGGGAAAGGTGGTTTCTCAACATAAGAAGTAGGAACAATATGATCATTATAAGTAATAGTCCTTTCTTCAACTTTAATAGGTGCAACTACTTTTACTTCTATGGGAGGATGATATTTAAACCACTTCTCCTTGGGGAGATCAACATAGGCACCAAAAGATTCACAGAAAGAAGCTACTATCTCAGAGTCAAGTCCATATTTAGTGCTAAATTTACGAAAAATGTCGGTATGCATAAAAGATTTAACACAATCAAAACTAGGTGTGATACCTGACTCCTTACCATTGTTGAGGTCCCAATCTTCAGAGTTGCGTTTAATTCTATCCAATAAATTCCATTTGAATTCAATAGTATTCATCATAAAAGAGCCAGCACAAGAAGTATCAAGCATGGTGCGATTGTTACCAGAAAGCCGAGCATAAATTTTTTGAATAATCATTTCTCTTGAGAGCTCATTATTGGGGCATGAATATAACATTGATGTAAGCCTCCCCCAAGCTTGAGCGATGCTTTCTCCTTCGCGAGGCCAAAAATTATATATATAATTGCGATCATGATGAACAAGATGCATAGGATAAAACTTTTGATGAAATTCCAATTTCAATCGTTTGTAGTTCCAAGACTCCATATCATGACATAGCCTATACCATGTCGATGCATCTCCACTCAAAGATAAAGGGAAGACCTTCTTCTTAACAACATCTCCGGGTACACCTGCAAGCTTAAATAATCCACAAACTTCATCCACATATTAGATGCTCATTAGGATGTTTTGTTCCTTCTCCTAAAAAAGGATTAGCTAGCAGTTTTTCTACCATACCCAAAGGAATTTTGAAGCAAGCATTTTCATTTTCAGTAGGTTTAGTAGGTTGAGGAGCAACTCTTTGCTCTACTGGTTGAGGTGAAGATACCCCGAACAAGCCCCTAAGAGGATTACTTTCCATAGTAACTGTTGGAAATATGCCCTAGAGGCAATAATAAATTGGTTATTATTATATTTCCTTGTTCATAATAATCGTTTATTATCCATTCTAGAATTGTATTGATAGGAAACTCAGATACATGTGTGGATACATAGACAACAACATGTCCCTAGTAAGCCTGTAGTTGACTAGCTCGTTGATCAATAAGATGGTTACGGTTTCCTGACCATGGACATTGGATGTCATTGATAACGGGATCACATCATTAGGAGAATGATGTGATGGACAAGACCCAATCCTAAGCCTAGCACAAAGATTGTGTAGTTCGTATGCTAAAGCTTTTCTAATGTCAAGTATCATTTCCTTAGACCATGAGATTGTGCAACTCCCGGATACCGTAGGAGTGCTTTGGGTGTGCCAAACGTCACAACGTAACTGGGTGGCTATAAAGGTTCACTACAGGTATCTCCGAAAGTGTCTGTTGGGTTGGCACAAATCGAGACTGGGATTTGTCACTCCGTGTAAACGGAGAGGTATCTCTGGGCCCACTCGGTAGGACATCATCATAATGCGCACAATGTGATCAAGGATTTGATCACGGGATGATGTGTTACGGAACGAGTAAAGAGACTTGCCGGTAACGAGATTGAACAAGGTATCGGGATACCGACGATCGAATCTCGGGCAAGTATCGTACCGCTAGACAAAGGGAATTGAATACGGGGTTGCTTGAATCCTTGACATCGCGGTTCATCCGATGAGATCATCGTGGAGCATGTGGGAGCCAACATGGGTATCCAGATCCCGCTGTTGGTTATTGACCGGAGAGTCGTCTCGGTCATGTCTGCTTGTCTCCCGAACCCGTAGGGTCTACACACTTAAGGTTCGGTGACGCTAGGGTTGTGAAGACATGTATATGCAGTAACCTGAATGTTGTTCGGAGTCCCGGATGAGATCCCGGACGTCACGAGGAGTTTCGGAATAGTCCGGAGGTGAAGAATTATATATAGGAAGTGCTGTTTCGGCCATCGGGACAAGTTTCGGGGTCACCGGTATTGTACCGGGACCACGGGAAGGGTCCCGGGGGTCCACCGGGTGGGGCCACCCATCTCGGAGGGCCCCATGGGCCAAAGTGGGGAGGGGAACCAGCCCATAGTGGGCTGGTGCGCCCCCCTAGGCCCACCCCATGTGCCTAGGGTTGAAACCCTAGGGGTGGGGGGGCGCCCCACCTTGGCTTGGGGCCCACTCCAGCCCTTGGCCGCCGCCCCCCTAGGAGATCCCATCTCCTAGGGCCGGCGCCCCCTCCTAGGGGACTATATAAAGGGAGGGGGGAGGGGGGCAGCCGAACCCTGCATCCCTGGCGCCTCCCTCTCCCCTGCTACACCTCTCTCCCTCATAGTACACGGCGAAGCCCTGCTACTGTGACGCCCTGCATCCACCACCATGCCGTCGTGCTGCTGGATCTTCATCAACCTCTCCTCCCCCTTGCTGGATCAAGAAGGAGGAGACATCATCCGCTCCGTACGTGTGTTGAACGCGGAGGTGCTGTCCGTTCGGCGCTTGGTCATCGGTGATTTGAATCATGGCGAGTACGACTCCATCATTCATGTTCTAGTGAACGCTTCCGCTCACGATCTACAAAGGTATGTAGATGCAATCTGAATACTCGTTGCTAGATGAACTCATAGATGGATCTTGGTGAAACCGTAGGAAATTTTTTGTTTTCTGCAACGTTCCCCAACACTTGAGGTATGGGGCTGCCCAACACGTGTGATTTGCTCTCCCTGCTGGCGCAGCCCTACCTCTCTCCCTCCTCGTCTCTCGTAGTGCTTGGCGAAGCCCTGCTGGAGTCCCGTGCTCCTCCACCACCGCCACGCCGTCGTGCTGCTGCTGGATGGAGTCTTCTTCAACCTCTCCTTATCCCCTTGCTGGATCAAGGCGTAGGAGACGTCACCGGGCTGTACGTGTGTTGAACATGGAGGTGCCGTCCGTTCGGCACTAGGATCATCGGTAATTTGGATCACGACGAGTACGACTCCATCAACCCCGTTCACTTTAACGCTTCCACTTAGCGATCTACAAGGGTATGTAGATGCACTCTCCTTCCCCTCGTTGCTAGATTACTCCATAGATTGATCTTGGTGATGCGTAGAAAATTTTGAATTTCTGCTACGTTCCCCAACAGTGGTATCAGAGCTAGGTCTATGTGTAGTTTCTATGCACGAGTAGAACACAAGTTGTTGTGGGCGTCGATTTTGTCAATTTGCTTGCCGTTACTAGTCTTATCTTGATTCGACGGCATCGTGGGATGAAGCGGCCCGGACCGACCTTACACGTACTCTTACGTGAGACTGGTTCCATCGGCTGACATGCACTAGTTGCATAAGGTGGCTAGCGGGTGTCTGTCTCTCCCACTTTAGTTGGATCGGATTCGATGAAAAGGGTCCTTATGAAGGGTAAATAGAAATTGGCATATCACGTTGTGGTTTTCGCGTAGGTAAGAAACGTTCTTGCTAGAAACCTATAGCAGCCACGTAAAAAACTTGCAACAACAATTAGAGGACGTCTAACTTGTTTTTGTAGCATATGCCTTGTGATGTGATATGGCCAAAAGGATGTGGTGAATGATATATGTGATGTATGAGATTGATCATGTTCTTGTAATAGGAATCACGACTTTCATGTCGATGAGTATGACAACCGGCAGGAGCCATAAGAGTTGTATTTTTTTATTTATGACCTGCGTGTCAACATAAACGTCATGTAATTACTTTACTTTATTGCTAAAGCGTTAGCCATAGTAGTAGAAGTAATAGATGACGAGACAACTTCAAGAAGACACGATGATGGAGATCATGATGATGGAGATCATGGTGTCATGCCGGTGACAACGATGATCATGGAGCCCCGAAGATGGAGATCGAGAGGAGCAAAATGATATTGGCCATATCATGTCACTATTTGATTGCATGTGATGTTTATCATGTTTTACATCCTATTTGCTTAGAACGATGATAGCTTAAATAAGATGATCCCTCACTAAAATTTCAAGAAAGGTGTTCCCCCTAACTGTGCACCGTTGTGAAGGTTCGTTGTTTCGAAGCACCACGTGATGATCGGGTGTGATAGATTCTAACGTTCGAATACAACGGGTGTAAGCCAGATTTACACAGCAAAAACACTTAGGTTGACTTGACGAGCCTAGCATGTACAGACATGGCCTCGGAACACGGAAGACCGAAAGGTCGAGCATGAGTCATATAGCAGATACGATCAACATGAAGATGCTCACCGATGTTGACTAGTCCGTCTCACGTGATGATCGGACACGGCCTAGTTGACTCGGATCATGTTTCACTTAGATGACTAGAGGGATGTCTATCTGAGTGGGAGTTCATTAAATGAACTCAATTATCATGAACATAGTCTAAATTGTCTTTGCAAATATGTTGTAGATAAATAGCTCACGTTGTAGCTCCCTGTTTCAATACGTTCCTAGAGAAAGACCAAGTTGAAAGATATTGTAAGCACTGATGCGTACTAGGTCCGTAGTCCGAGGAATGTCCTCACTGCTACACAGAAGGCTTACGTCTTTGATGCACCGCTCGATGTGCAACCCCCTACAACGTCGTCTGTGGATGTTGTGAACACCTGACAGACACATCCTGATGACTACTTGATAGTTTAGTGCACCATACTTTACGGCTTAGAATCGGGATTCCAATGACGTTTTGAACGCCATAGAACATATGAGATGTTCCAAGAGCTGAAATTGGGATTTCAGGCTCATGCCCGTGTTGAGAGGTGTGAGACCTCTGAAAAGTTCTTTTGCCAACAAGATGGAGGAGAATAGCTCAGCTAGTGAGCATGTGCTCAGAATGTCTGGGTGCTACAATCACTTAAATCAAGTGGGATTTAAACTTCCAGATAAGATAGTGATTGATAGAGTTCTCTAGCCACTATCACTAAGTTACTAGATCTTCGTGATGAACTATGACATGCAAGAGATGGAGTTGATCCCGGAGCTGTTCGCGGTGCTTAAGACCGCAAAAGGTAGAAATCAAGAAGGAGTATCAAGTGTTGATGGTTTAATAAGACCACTGGTTTCAAGAATGGCAAGGGCTAGAAGGGAAACTTCATGGATGGCAAACCAGTTGCCGCTCCAGTAAAGGAACCCAAGGTTGAACCCAAACCCGAGACTAAGTGCTTCTATTGTAAAGGGGACGGTCACTGGTAGCGAAATTACCCCAAATGCATGGTAGATAAGAAGGCTAGCAACTTCAACAAAGTATATACGTGTTATTAATGTGTACCTCGCTAGTACTCCTGGTAGCACCTGGGTATTGGATACCGGTTCAGTTGCTATTACTGGTGACTTGAAGCAAAAGCTACGGAATAAACGGAGACTGGCTAAGGGCGAGGTGATGATGTGTGCTGGAAGTATTTCCAAAGTTGATGAGATCACCATTGCACGCTCCATCTGCCTTCGAGATTAGTATTGAACCTAGATAAATGTTATCAGGTGTCTACGTTGAGCATGAATATGATTAGATCATGTTCATTGCAATACGGTCATTCATTTAAGTTAGAGAATAATGGTTATTCTGTTTACATGAATGATACCTTTCATGGTCATGCACCCTATGTGAATGGTTCATTGAATCTCGGTCGTGGTGATACACATGTTCACGCCAAAAGATGTAGAGTTAATAATGATAGTACCACTTTCTTGTGGCACTGCCGCTTAGGTCATATTGGCATAAGATGCATGAAGAAACTCCATGTCGATGGATGTTTGGAGTCACTTGATTTTGAATCGCTTGACACATGCGAGCCATGCCTCATGGGCAGGATGACTAAGACCCCGTTTTCAGGTACAATGAAACGGGTAAGTGACTTGTTGTAAATCATACATGCTGATGCGTGTGATCCAATGAGAATTGGAGCGTGCGGTGGATATCGCTATTTTCTCATCTTCACTTACGATTTGAGTAGATATAGGTATATTTACTTAATGAAGCACAAGTCTGAAATGTTTGAAAAGTTCAAGCGATTTCAGAGTGAAGTTAAGAATCATCATAACAATAAGATCATGTTCCTACGATTTGATCAAAAGGGGATTTTCTGAGTTATGAGTTTGGCAAATCACTTAAGACATTGTGGAATTGTTTCACAGTTGAAGCCACCTGGAACACCACTGGGTTATGGTGTGTCCGGACATCATAATCGAACCTTATGAGATATGGTGCGATCTATGATGTCTCTTATCAATCTACCGTTTTCATTTTGAGGTTATGCGTTAGAGACAGCTGCATTCACTTTAGATAGGACACCATCTAAGTCCGTTGAGACGGCGTCGTATGAACATTGGTTTGGCAAGAAACCAAAGTTGTCGTTTCTTAATGTTTGGGGCTGCGATGCTTAAGGCTTCAGCCGGAGAAGCTCGAACCCAAACCGGACAAACACATCTTCATAGGATACCCAAAGGTGACAGTTGGGTATACCTTCTATCTCAGATCCGAGGGCAAATTGTTTGTCGCTAAGAACGGGTCCTTTCTCGAGAAGGAGTTTCTCTCGAAAGAATTGAGTGGGAGGAAGATAGAAATTGATGAGGTTGTCGAACCTTTATTTCAACCAAAGAGTGATGCAACACAGAAAGATGTTTTTTGTGGAGCCTACGTCTGTTGAATAGGAAGTTAATGATAGTGATCATGAAGCTTCGGATCAAGTTGCTATCGAACCTCATAGGTCAACAAGGATATGTACTACTCTTGAGTGGTATGGTAATCCTGTCTTAGATATCATGTTGTTAGACAACAATGAACCTACGAGCTATGGAGAAGCGATGGTGGGCCCGTATTCCTACAAATGGTTAGAAGCCATGAAATCCGAGATAGGATCCATGTATCAGAACAAAGTATGGACTTTGGTGGACTTGGCCGATGATCGGCAAGCCATTGAGCATAAATGGATCTTTAAGAAGAAGACGGACGTGGGTGGTAATGTTGCCGTCTATGAAGCTTGACTTGTGGGAAAGAGTCTTTTCACAAGTTCAAGGAGTTGACTACGATGATAATTTCTCACCCGTAGCGATGCTTAAGTCTGTCGGAATCATGATAGCATTAGCTGTATTTTTTCGTTTATGAAATCCTACAGATGGATGTCAAAACAAGTTTTCTTAAGAAAAGTTGTATGTGATACAATAAAAGGTTTTGTCGATCCTAAGGATGCTAAAAGGTATGCTGGCTCCAGCAATCCTTCTATGGACTAGAGCAAGCATCTCGGAATCGGAATATATGTTTTGATGGAGTGATCAAAGCTTTTAGGTTTATACAATGTTTGCTAGAAACTTGTATTTACAAGCAAGTGAGTGGGAGCACTACAATATTTCTGATAAGTATATGTGGATGACATATTGTTGATCTGAAATAATGTAGAATTTCTGGAAAGCATAAACGGTTGTTTGAAGAGTGATTTCAAAGGAAGACCTGGATAAAGCTGCTTACATATTGGGCATCAAGATCTATAGAAATAGATCAAGACGCCTGATGATACTTTGAAAGAACGCACACCTTGACATGTTTTTGAAAGAGTTCAAAATAGATCAGTCAAAGAAGGGGTTCTCACATGAGTTGTAAGGTGTGAAGTTGAGTAAGACTCAAAGATTGACCACGGTAGAAGAAAGAGGAGGGACGAAGGTCGTCCCCTATGCTTTTGTCATAAGCTCTATATGGTATGCCATGCTGAGTACCGCACCAGATGTGTGACTTGCCACATGTCTGGCAAGAGGGTACAAAGGTGATCTAGGAGTAGATCACCAGATAGCGGTCAAAATTATCCTTAGAGGAATAAGGAAATGTTTCTCGGTTATGGAGGTGATAAAGAGTTCGACGTAAAGAGTTACGTCGATGCAAGCTTAACACCTATCCAGATAGCTCTGAGTAGAGATACCGAATACGTATAATGGAGCAACAATTTGGAATAGCTCCAAGTGGAACGTGGTAGCAGCATCTACGATATGACATAAAGTTTTGCGAAATACATAGGGATCTGAATATGGCAAGACCCGTTGACTACAACCTCTCTCACAAGCATAACATGATCAAACCCAGAACCTCTTTGAGTGTTTATCACATAGTGATGTGAACTAGATCATTGAGTCTAGTAGACTCTTGGATGTTGGTCTCATGGCGATGTGACCTGTGAGTGTTAATCACATGGCGATGTGAACTAGATTATTGACTCTAGTGCAAGTGGGAGACTGTTGGAAATATGCCCTAGAGGCAATAATAAATTGGTTATTATTATATTTCCTTGTTCATGATAATCGTTTATTATCCATGCTAGAATTGTATTGATAGGAAACTCAGATACATGTGTGGATACATAGACAACAACATGTCCCTAGTAAGCCTCTAGTTGACTAGCTCGTTGATCAATAAGATGGTTACGGTTTCCTGACCATGGACATTGGATGTCATTGATAACGGGATCACATCATTAGGAGAATGATGTGATGGAAAAGACCCAATCCTAAGCCTAGCACAAAGACTGTGTAGTTCGTATGCTAAAGCTTTTCTAATGTCAAGTATCATTTCCTTAGACCATGAGATTGTGCAACTCCCGGATACTGTAGGAGTGCTTTGGGTGTGCCAAACGTCACAACATAACTGGGTGGCTATAAAGTTTCACTACAGGTATCTCCGAAAGTGTCTGTTGGGTTGGCACGAATCGAGACTGGGATTTGTCACTCCGTGTAAACGGAGAGGTATCTCTGGGCCCACTCGGTAGGACATCATCATAATGCGCACAATGTGATCAAGGAGTTGATCACGGGATGATGTGTTATGGAACAAGTAAAGAGACTTGCCGGTAACGAGATTGAACAAGGTATCGGGATACCGACGATCGAATCTCGGGCAAGTATCGTACCGCTAGACAAAGGGAATTGAATACGGGATTGATTGAATCCTCGACATCGTGGTTCATCCGATGAGATCATCGTGGAACATGTGGGAGCCAACATGGGTATCCAGATCCCGCTGTTGGTTATTGGCCGGAGAGGTGTCTCGGTCATGTCTGCATGGTTCCCGAACCCGTAGGGTCTGCACACTTAAGGTTCGATGACACTAGGGTTATAGGGAAAGTATGTACGCGGTTACCGAATGTTGTTCGGAGTCCCGGATGAGATCACGGACATCACGAGGAGTTCCGGAATGGTCCGGAGGTAAAGATTTATATATGGGAAGTCCTGTTTTGGTCACCGGAAAAGTTTCGGGTGCTATCGGTAACGTACCGGGACCACCGGGAGGGTCCCGGGGGTCCACCAGGTGGGGCTACCTGCCCCAGAGGGCTGCGTGGGCCAAGTGCAACAGGGGACCAGCCCCAAGTGGGCTGGTGCGGCCCCCACCAAGGCCCAAGGCGAAGAGAGAAGGGAAAAAGGGGAAACCCTAGGCTCAGATGGGCCTAAGGCCCACCTAGTGGTGCGCCCCCCTCTCTCCCCCCTTGGCCGCCCCCCTAGATGGGATCTAGGGCTGGCCGCCACCCCTAGGGGTGGAAACCTAGGTGGGGGCGCAGCCCCTCCCCTCCCCCTATATATACTTGAGGTATGGGGCTGCCCAACACGTGTGATTTGCTCTCCCTGTTGGCGCAGCCCTACCTCTCTCCCTCCTCGTCTCTCGTAGTGCTTGGCGAAGCCCTGCTGGAGTCCCGCGCTCCTCCACCACCACCACGCCGTCGTGCTGCTGCTGGATGGAGTCTTCCCCAACCTCTCCTTCTCCCCTTGCTGGATCAAGGCCTAGGAGACGTCACCGAGCTGTACGTGTGTTGAACACGGAGGTGCCGTCCGTTCGGCACTAGGATCATCGGTGATTTGGATCAGGACGAGTACGACTCCATCAACCCCGTTCACTTGAACGCTTCCGCTTAGCGATCTAAAAGGGTATGTAGATGCACTCTCCTTCCCCTCGTTGCTAGATTACTCCATAGATTGATCTTGGTGATGCGTAGAAAATTTTGAATTTCTGCTACGTTCCCGAACAGTAACAAGTGACAATAAATTTCAGCACACTATATAGATTTTTCCTTACCAAATTCCACCTACCAAAGGTGCTTCACTCCCCGGCAACGGCGCCAGAAAAGAGTCTTGATGACCCACAAGTATAGGGGATCTATCGTAGTCCTTTCGATAAGTAAGAGTGTCGAACCCAACGAGGAGCAGAAGGAAATGATAAGCGGTTTCCAGCAAGGTATTCTCTGCAAGTACTGAAATAAGTGGTAAAATATAGTTTTGTGTTAAGATAATTTGTAATGAGCAACAAGTAACAAAAGTAAATAAGGTGCAGCGAGGTGGCCCAATCCTTTTTGTAGCAAAGGACAAGCCTGGACAAACTCTTATATGATGTAAAACGCTCCCGAGGACACATGGGAATATCATCAAGCTAGTTTTCATCACGTTCATATGATTCGCGTTCGGTACTTTGATAATTTGGTATGTGGGTGGACCGGTGCTTGGGTGCTGCCCTTACTTGGACAAGCATCCCACTTATGATTAACCTCTATTGCAAGCATCGGCAAATACAACAAAAGTATTAAGGTAAACCTAACCATATCATGAAATATATGGATCCAAATTAGCCCCTTACGAAGAAACGCATAAACTAGGGTTTAAGCTTCTGTCACTCTAGCAACCCATCATCTACTTATTACTTCCCAATGCCTTCCTCTAGGCCCAAATAATGGTGAAGTGTCATGTAGTCGACATTCACATAACACTACTAGAGGAGAGACAACATACATCTCATCAAAATATCGAACGAATACCAAATTCACATGACTACTAATAGCAAGACTTCTCCCATGTCCTCAGGAACAAAAGTAACTACTCACAAAGCATAAACATGTTCATAATCAGAGGGGTATTGATGTGCATATAGGATCTGAACATATGATCTTCCACCAATTAAACCAATTAGCATCAACTACAAGGAGTAATTAACACTACTAGCAACCTACTAGCACCAATCCTGGACTTGGAGACAAGAATTGGATACAAGAGATGAACTAGGGTTTTGAGATGAGATGGTGCTGATGAAGATGTTGATGGAGATTGCCCTCTCCCGATGAGAGGAGCATTGGTGATGATGATGGTGATGATTTCACCCTCCGGGAGGGAAGTTTCCCCGGCAGAACAGCCCCGGCAGAACCCTAGATTGGCTCCGCCATGGTTCCGCCTTATGGCGGCGGAGTTTCCTCCGAGAAGATGGCTTATGATTTTCCCCCCATCGAAAGAGTCCATATAGCAAAAGATGGTCACCAGAGGGCCACCAGGGGGCCCACGAGGTAGAGGGGCGCGCCCAGGGGGTAGGGCGCGCCCCTCACCCTCGTGGGCAGGGTGTGGCCCCCCTGGTGAAGTTCTTGCGCTCAATATTTTTATATATTTGGAAAACATCATCCGTGAAGTTTCAGGACTTTTGGAGCTGTGCAGAATAGGTCTCTAATATTTGCTCCTTTTCCAGCCAGAATCCCATCTGCCGGCATTCTCCCTCTTTATGTAAACCTTGTAAAATAAGAGATAATAGGCATAAGTATTGTGACATAATGTGTAATAACAACCCATAACGCAATAAATATTGATATAAAAGCATGATGCAAAATGGACGTATCAACTCCCCCAAGCTTAGATCTCGCTTGTCCTCAAGCGAAATGCCGAAATCGAAAAATATGTCCACATGTTTAGAGATGAAGGTGTCGATAAAAATTAAATACGGACATGAGGGCATCATGATCATTCTTAGAGCAGCTACTTATATAATTCTTGTCATATGATATCTTATGCTAGAGTAATAATTCAATCACAATATCAAGTATGAATCATAAACTTCATTGAAAACTAACAAACTATAATCTCAGTCATTGAAGCAATTGCAATTTATCGTAACATAGGAAAGAGTCGATGTATAAGAGCTTTTCAGCAAGTCCACACACTCAACTATCATATAGTCTTTCACAATTGCTGACACTCACGCAATTCTTATGGGTATGGAGTTTTAATCGAACACAGAGAGAGATAGGGGCTTATAGTTTTTGCCTCCCAACGTTTTACCTCAAGAGTAATGTCAACAGTAATAGTTCATGAAAACTCACATCCAATTAGCCATATATACCAAGATCTTTCCAACATATTGTGCTTGCCAAAGGATAAAATGTAAAAAGGAAGGGTGAAGATCACCGTGACTCTTTTGCAATATAGGAGATAAAAGTAAAGGATAGGCCCTTCGCAGAGGGAAGCAGAGGTTGTCATGCGCTTTTATGGTTGGATGCACAAAATCCTAATGCGAAAGAATGTCACTTTATATTGCCACTTGTTATATGGACCTTTATTATGCAGTCTGTCACTTTTATTACTTCCATATCACACGATTGTATAAAGCTTATTTCTATCACACCAATCAATCATACATATTTAGAGAGCGATTTTTATTGATTGCACCGATGACAACTTACTTGATGGGTCTTACTCAACCCATAGGTAGGTATGGTGGACTCTCATGGCAAAACTGGTTTAAGGGTATTTGGAAGCACAAGTAGTATCTCTACTTGGTTCAATGAATTTGGCTAGCATGAGGGAGAAAGGCAAGCTCAACATGTTGGAGGATCTAAGACAATATAATTTATCTCAGATGTAAGAAAACATAACCCATTATGTTGTCTTCCTTGTCCAATGTAAACTCTTTAGCATGTCATATTTTAATGAGTGCTCACAATCATAAAAGATGTCCAAGATAGTATATTTATATGTGAAGACCTCTCTTTCTTTATTACTTCCTATTAATTGCAACGATGACCAAAACTATGTTTGTCAACCCTCAATAACTTTTATTCATCATACTCTTTCTATGTGAGCTCATTACTCTCCATAAGAGTCACATGATCTCTTTGTTTCTTTTTATTTCTTTTTCTTTTCCTTTATTCACTTAGGATCATGGCAAAAATAATCAAGCCCTTGACTCAACACTAATCTTTATTATATAGCTCACAGACTCGATTACATAGAAGGATAATAAAGCAAAACTCACAACTAGATCATACTAAGGACTTTTATTCTACTAGATCAAGATATTACCAAAAGGATCGAACTAAGAAAAAACGGTAAAGATAAAAGTGATGGTGATACGATACCGGGGCACTCCCCCAAGCTTGGCAGTTGCCAAGTGGAGTGCCCATACCAGATACTCAATTCTTCTTTGTTGGAGGAGACGGTGGTGATTTTGTTGATGGCGTAGGCTTGTCGTCCTTCTTCCAAGGCATAGGCTCACCATCATAGAAGGATGACCGAGTCTCCGGGATCCTTAGATCTGCAGCCAAACTCATCCTTTTGAATATATATTCATACTCATAGTTTTGGTTTTGCAGGTCATAGATCTGAGCTTGAAGGTGCTCGATTTTCTTGTGAAGCTTGAAGATGGTCTCCCCGATGTTGTCGGCATCCAGCTTGTGTTTGTTGGTGAACTCTGTGATCATCATGTAGTTGGAGTTGAGTCCACGCTCCACCATCCCCTGACACTTGAAAACTTGTTGCTCCATTGCTTCGAGCCTCATCTCCACGCTTCCGTTCCCCTTCGGTCCCTCAGCATCACGGATGTGCAGCAACCCATCACACATCTCAATGGTTTGAGGGTGTCGCTGCACCTCCGCGAGGTAAGGGTTGATGACCTTCTCGAAGAACTTGTCCTTGGGAGCACTTGGAGACGTCATGATAATCTAGATATGTCAGAAAAATAGCCCGAAACAAAGATAGGAGATTTTTTCATGATACGGGAGTCAAAACCCCCGGGAGGTTATATAATGAATTTTTACCGACCAAAATACGTGTCCTGTAAGAAAACGGAGTCCGGAGAGCACACGAGGTGCCCACGAGGTAGGGGGCGCGCCCAGGGTGTAGGGCGCGCCCTCCACCCTCGTGGAGCCCTCGTGTCCTTTTCGGACTGCTGCTTATTTTTCTATTTTTCTAAATATTCCAAAATGGGGAAATATTGCCTTAAAAACTGTTTTGGAGTCGGTTTACTTACCGTACCACATACCTATTCCTTTTCGGAGTCTGAAACATTCCGAAAAGTGTCCTTTATGTATTCCTCCGGGGTTACGGTTTCAATAACATTGGTTTCAACATTTATGGGATTACCTAAGATATAATGTTTGATTCTTTGACCATTCACCACCTTCGGATTTGCGCCTTCGAAATTGTTGATTTTTATGGCACCAGAACGGTAGACCTCCTCGATAACGTAAGGACCTTACCATTTGGAGAGAAGTT
Organism: Triticum urartu; assembly: GCF_003073215.2. Lineage (NCBI taxonomy): Eukaryota > Viridiplantae > Streptophyta > Magnoliopsida > Poales > Poaceae > Triticum > Triticum urartu. Next base: position 12,900,482 of record NC_053025.1, read on the forward strand.
TTCCTGCAAAAAATCTTAAACGAGAGTTGTATAGAAGTACATAATCACTTACATTAAACTCACGCTTTTGTATCTTTTTGTCATGCCATGTTTTAACTTTTTCTTTAAACAACTTGGCATTTTCGTAAGCTTGGGTTCTCCATTCATCAAGTGAGCTAATATCAAATAACCTCTTTTCACCGACAAGTTTAAAATCATAATTAAGTTCTTTAATAGCCCAATAAGCCTTGTGTTCTAGTTCGAGAGGTAAGTGACATGCTTTTCCATTGACCATTTTATACGGAAACATACCCATAGGATTTTTATATGCAGTTCTATAGGCCCATAATGCATCATCAAGTTTCTTGGACCAATTCTTTCTGGACCTATTAACAGTCTTTTGCAAGATTAATTTGAGTTCTCTATTACTCAATTCTACTTGACCACTAGACTGAGGGTGATATGGAGATGCAATTCTATGATTAACATCATACTTAGCAAGCATTTTATGGAAAGCACCATGAATAAAATGTGAACCACCATCAATCATTAAATATCTAGGGACTCCAAACCTTGGAAAGATAACTTATTTAAGCATTTTAATAGAAGTGCTATGATCAGCACTACTAGTTGGAATAGCTTCTACCCACTTAGTGACGTAATCAACATCAACTAAAATATGTCTATAACCATTAGAGGAAGGAAAATGTCCCATATAGTCAAAGCCCCAAACATCAAATTTCTTTGACATTCATCACAAGATAAGACAAACTTACGGGCATCCTTGAAGAGAGTAGGCCAATAAAAACCAGATTGCAGTACCTTATGTGCAGTTCTATCTCCAGCATGGTGTCCTCCATAAGCTTCAGAGTGACACTTGCGTAGGATCTGTTCCTGTTCATCCTCAGGTACACAACGTCTAATAACACCATCTACTCCTTCTTTATAAAGATGTGGGTCATCCCAAAAGTAATGCCTCAAATCATATAAGAACTTTTTCTTTTGCTGGTATGTGAAACTAGGTGGTATAAACTTAGCAACAATGTAATTAGCATAATCAGCATACCATGGAGTAGTATGAGAAGTATTTATGACATTTAATTGCTCATCGGGAAAGCTATCATCAATAGGTAGTGGGTCATCAAGCACATTTTCTAACCTAGACAAGTTGTCTGCAACGGGGTTCTCGGCTCCTTTTCTATCAACAATATGTAAATCAAATTCTTGTAGCAAGAGAACCCATCTAATAAGTCTAGGTTTAGCATCTTTCTTCTCCATAAGATATTTAATAGCAGCATGATCAGTGTGAATAGTTACTTTAGAATCAACAATATAAGGTCTAAACTTATCACAGGCAAATACAACTGCTAAGAATTCTTTTTCAGTAGTAGCATAATTTCTTTGAGCATTGTCTAGAGTTTTACTAGCATATTGAATAACATTTAGTTTCTTATCAACTCTTTGTCCTAGAATAACACCTACAGCATAATCACTAGCATCACACATAATTTCAAAGGGTAAATTCCAATCAGGTGGCTGAACAATAGGTGTAGAGATCAATGCTTTCTTAAGTATTTCAAATGCTTCTACACAATCATCATCAAAGACAAATGGTATATCTTTTTGTAATAAATTAGTCAGAGGCCGAGAGATTTTTGAGAAGTCCTTAATGAACCTCCTATAAAAACCGGCATGACCGAGGAAACTTCTTATACCTTTGATGTCCTTGGGACATGGCATCTTTTCAATAGCATCAACCTTGGCTTTATCAACTTCAATACCTCTTTCAGAAGCTTTATGTCCCAAGACAATACCTTCATTAACCATAAAGTGGCACTTTTCCCAATTCAAGACAAGATTAGTTTCTTCACATCTCTGCAAAACTCGATCAAGGTTGCTCAAGCAATCATCAAAAGAAGATCCATAGACAGAAAAGTTGTCCATGAAAACCTCACAGTTCTTTTCACAAAAGTTAGAGAATATAGCCATCATGCATCTTTGAAAGGTAGCAGGCGCATTACATAAACCAAAAGGCATACGTCTATAAGCAAAAGTACCAAAAGGGCATGTAAAAGTAGTCTTTGATTTATCTTTGGCTGACACAGGTATCCGAGAGAAACCAGAATAACCATCTAGAAAGCAAAAATGTGTATGTTTGGATAATCTTTCTAGCATTTGATCGATAAAAGGTAAGGGGTAATGATCTTTTTTAGTAGCCTTATTTAATTTGCGGAAATCAATTACCATCCTATAACCAGTAATAATTCTTTGAGGGATCAATTCATCTTTATCATTAGGAACAACAGTAATATCCCCCTTCTTAGGGACACAATGGACAGGACTTACCCACTTACTATCAGCAACGGGATAAATTATACCTGCCTCAAGGAGCTTTAGTATCTCCTTTCTTACCACTTCTTTCATTTTAGGATTCAGACGGCGTTGATGATCACGAACTGGTTTAGCATCTTCTTCCAAATTAATTTTATGTTGACATAGAGTGGGA
>NC_053025.1:12903966-12937535 GCF_003073215.2 Triticum urartu
CAAATCTCTATGTCTCCCACCTAGACTAGATCCCGGATGGAATTGAAGCGCCTCTTGATGTGCTTGGTTCTCTTGTGAAATCTGGATTCCTTTGCCAAGGCAATTGCACCAGTATTGTCACAAAACATTTTCATTGGACCTGATGCACTAGGTATGACACCTAGATCGGATATGAACTCCTTCATCCAGACTCCTTCGTTTGCTGCTTCCGAAGCAGCTATGTACTCCACTTCACATGTATATCCCGCCACAACGCTTTGTTTACAACTGCACCAACTGACAGCTCCACCGTTTAATGTAAACACGTATCCGGTTTGCGATTTAGAATCGTCCGGATCAGTGTCAAAGCTTGCATCAACGTAACCATTTACGATGAGCTCTTTGTCACCTCCATATATGAGAAACATATCCTTAGTCCTTTTTAGGTATTTCAGGATGTTCTTGACCGCTGTCCAGTGATCCACTCCTGGATTACTTTGGTACCTCCCTGCTAGACTTATAGCAAGACACACATCAGGTCTGGTACATAGCATTGCATACATGATAGAGCCTATGGCTGAAGCATAGGGAACATCTTTCATTTTCTCTCTATCTTCTGCATTGGTCGGGGATTGAGTCTTACTCAATTTCACACCTTGTAATACAGGCAAGAATCCTTTCTTTGCTTGATCCATTTTGAACTTCTTCAAAACTTTGTCAAGGTATGTGCTTTGTGAAAGTCCAATTAAGCGTCTTGATCTATCTCTATAGATCTTAATGCCCAATATGTAAGCAGCTTCACCGAGGTCTTTCATTGAAAACTCTTATTCAAGTATCCTTTTATGCTATCCAGAAATTCTATATCATTTCCGATTAGCAATATGTCATCTACATATAATATCAGAAATGCTACAGAGCTCCCACTCACTTTCTTGTAAATACAGGCTTCTCCAAAAGTTTGCATAAAACCAAATGCTTTGATCACACTATCAAAGCGTTTATTCCAACTCCGAGAGGCTTGCACCAGTCCATAAATGGATCGCTGGAGCTTGCACACTTTGCTAGCTCACTTTGGATCGACAAAACCATCCTGCTGCATCATATACAACTCTTCTTGCAGAAATCCATTCAGGAATGCAGTTTTGACATCCATTTGCCAAATTTCATAATCATAAAATGCGGCAATTGCTAACATGATTCGGACAGACATAAGCATCGCTACGGGTGAGAAGGTCTCATCGTAGTCAATCCCTTGAACTTGCCGAAAACCTTTTGCGACAAGTCGAGCTTTGTAGACAGTAACATTACCGTCAGTGTCAGTCTTCTTCTTGTAGATCCATTTATTCTCAATTGCTTGCCGATCATTGGGCAAGTCAACCAAAGTCCACACTTTGTTGTCATACATGGATCCCATCTCAGATTTCATGGCTTCAAGCCATTTTGCAGAATCTGGGCTCATCATCGCTTCTTCATAGTTCGTAGGTTCATCATGATCTAGTAGCATGAATTCTAGAACAGGATTACCATACCACTCTGGCGCAGATCTTACTCTAGTTGATCTTCAAGGTTCAGTAGTATTTTGTTCTGAAGTTTCATGATCATTATCCTTAGCTTCCTCACTAATTGGTGTAGGTGTCACAGAAACATGTTTCTGTGATGTATTACTTTCCAATAAGGGAGCAGGTACTGTTACCTCGTCAAGTTCTACTTTCCTCCCACTCACTTCTTTTGAGAGAAACTCCTTCTCCAGAAAGTTTCCGAATTTAGCAACAAAAGTCTTGCCTTCAGATTTGTGATAGAAGGTGTATCCAATAGTTTCCTTTGGATATCCTATGAAGACACATTTCTCCGATTTGGGTTCGAGCTTATCAGGTTGAAGCTTTTTCACAAAAGCATCGCAGCCCCAAACTTTTAGAAACGACAACTTTGGTTTCTTGCCAAACCACAGTTCATAAGGCGTCGTCTCAACGGATTTTGATGGTGCCCTATTTAACGTGAATGCGGCCGTCTCTAGAGCATATCCCCAAAATGATAGCGGTAAATCAGTAAGAGACATCATAGATCGCACCATATCTAGTAAAGTACGATTACGAAGTTCGGACACACCATTACGCTGTGGTGTTTCGGGTGACGTGAGTTGCGAAACTATTCCACATTATTTCAAATGTACACCAAACTCGTAACTCAAATATTCTCCTCCACAATTGGATCGTAGGAATTTTATTGTCTTGTTACGATGATTTTCGACTTCACTCTGAAATTGTTTGAACTTTTCAAACGTTTCAGACTTATGTTTCATTAAGTAGATATACCCATATCTGCTTAAGTCATCTGTGAAGGTGAGAAAATAACGATATCCGCCACGAGCTTCAATATTCATCGGACCACATACATCGGTATGCATGATTTCCAATAAATCTATTGCTCTCTCCATAGTACCGGAGAATGGTGTTTTTGTCATCTTACCCATAAGGCACGGTTCGCAAGTACCAAGTGATTCATAATCAAGTGGTTCCAAAATTCCATCAGTATGGAGTTTCTTCATGCGCTTTATACCGATATGACCTAAACGGCAGTGCCACAAATAAGTTGCACTATCATTATCAACTCTGCATCTTTTGGCTTCAGCACTATGAATATGTGTGTCACTACTATCGAGATTTAATAAGAATAGACCACTCTTTAAGGGTGCATGACCATAAAAGATATTACTCATATAAATAGAACAACCATTATTCTCTGATTTAAATGAATAACTGTCTCGCATCAAACAAGATCCAGATATAATGTTCATGCCTAACGCTGGCACCAAATAACAATTATTTAGGTCTAATACTAATCCCGAAGGTAGATGTAGAGGTAGCGTGCCGACTGCGATCACATCGACTTTGGAACCATTTCCCACGCGCATCGTCACCTCGTCCTTAGCCAATCTTCGCTTAATCCGTAGTCCCTATTTCGAGTTGCAAATATTAGCAACAGAACCAGTATCAAATACCCCAAGTGCTACTGCGAGCATTAGTAAGGTACACATCAATAACATGTATATCACATATACCTTTGTTCACCTTGCCATCCTTCTTATCCGCCAAATACTTGGGGCAGTTCCGCTTCCAGTGACCAGTCTGCTTGCAGTAGAAGCACTCTGTTTCAGGCTTAGGTCCAAGTTTGGGTTTCTTCTCTTGAGTAGCAACTTTCTTCTCCTGAGCAGCAACTTGCTTGCTGTTCTTTTTGAAGTTCCCCTTCTTCTTCCCTTTGCCCTTTTTCTTGAAACTAGTGGTCTTGTTGACCATCAACACTTGATGCTCCTTCTTGATTTCTACCTCCGCAGCTTTCAGCATTGCGAAGAGCTCGGGAATAGTCTTATTCATCCCTTGCATATTATAGTTCATCACGAAGCTCTTGTAGCTTGGTGGCAGTGATTGGAGAATTCTGTCAATGACGCAATCATCTGGAAGATTAACTCCCAATTGAATCAAGTGATTATTATACCCAGACATTTTGAGTATATGCTCACTGACAGAACTGTTCTCCTCCATCTTGCAGCTATAGAACTTATTGGAGACTTCATATCTCTCAATCCGGGCATTTGCTTGAAATATTAACTTCAACTCCTGGAACATCTCATATGCTCCATGACGTTCAAAACGTCGTTGAAGTCCCGATTCTAAGCCGTAAAGCATGGCACACTGAACTATCGAGTAGTCATCAGCTTTGCTCTGCCAGACGTTCATAACATCTGGTGTTGCTCCAGCAGCAGGCCTGGCACCCAGCGGTGCTTCCAGGACGTAATTCTTCTGTGCAGCAATGAGGATAATCCTCAAGTTACGGACCCAGTCCGTGTAATTGCTACCATCATCTTTCAACTTTGCTTTCTCAAGGAACGCATTAAAATTCAACGGAACAACAGCACGGGCCATCTATCTACAATCAAACATAAACAAGCAAGATACTATCAGGTACTAAGTTCATGATAAATTTAGGTTCAATTAATCATATTACTTAAAGAACTCCCACTTAGATAGACATCCCTCTAATCCTCTAAGTGATTACGTGATCCAAATCAACTAAACCATGTCCGATCATCACGTGAGATGGAGTAGTTTCATTGGTGAACATCACTATGTTGATCATATCTACTATATGATTCACGCTCGACCTTTCGGTCTCCGTGTTCCGAGGCCATATCTGTATATGCTTGGCTCGTCAAGTATAACCTGAGTATTCCGCGTGTGCAACTGTTTTGCACCCGTTGTATTTGAACGTAGAGCCTATCACACCCGATCATCACGTGGTGTCTCAGCACGAAGAACTTTGCAACGGTGCATACTCAGGGAGAAAACACTTCTTGATAATTAGTGAGAGATCATCTTATAATGCTACCGTCAATCAAAGCAAGATAAGATGCATAAAAGATAAACATCACATGCAATCAATATAAGTGATATGATATGGCCATCATCATCTTGTGCTTGTGATCTCCATCTCGAAGCACCGTCGTGATCACCATCGTCATCCGGCGCGACACCTTGATCTCCATCGTAGCATCGTTGTCGTCTCGCCAATCTTATGCTTCCACGACTATCGCTACCGCTTAGTGATAAAGTAAAGCATTACAGCGCGATTGCATTGCATACAATAAAGCGACAACCATATGGCTCCTGCCAGTTGCCGATAACTTGGTTACAAAACATGATCATCTCATACAATAAAATTTAATGTCATCTGATCTTTTGGCTTCACATTATGAATATGTGTATCACTACTATCGAGATTCAATAAAGAATAGACCACTCTTCAAGGGTGCATGACCATAAAAGTATTACTCATATAAATAGAACAACCATTATTCTCTGATTTAAATGAATAACCGTCTCGCATCAAACAAGATCCAGATATAATGTTCATGCTTAACGCTGGCACCAAATAACAATTATTTAGGTCTAATACTAATCCCGAAGGTAGATGTAGAGGTAGCGTGCCGACCGCGATCACATCGACTTTGGAACCGTTTCCCACGCGCATCGTCACCTCGTCCTTAGCCAATCTTCGCTTAATTCGTAGTCCCTGTTTCGAGTTGCAAATATTAGCAACAGAACCAGTATCAAATACCCAGGTGCTACTGCGAGCATTAGTAAGGTACACATCAATAACATGTATATCACATATACCTTTGTTCACCTTGCCATCCTTCTTATCCGCCAAATACTTGGGGCAGTTCCGCTTCCAGTGACCAGTCTGCTTGCAGTAGAAGCACTCAGTTTCAGGCTTAGGTCCAGACTTGGGTTTCTTCTCCTGAGCAGCAACTTGCTTGCTGTTCTTCTTGAAGTTCCCCTTCTTCTTCCCTTTGCCATTTTTCTTGAAACTAGTGGTCTTGTTGACCATCAACACTTGATGCTCCTTTTTGATTTCTACCTCCGCAGCTTTCAGCATTGCGAAGAGCTCGGGAATAGTCTTATTCATCCCTTGCATATTATAGTTCATCACGAAGCTCTTGTAGCTTGGTGGCAGTGATTGGAGAATTCTGTCAATGACGCAATCATCTGGAAGATTAACTCCCAATGAATCAAGTGATTATTATACCCAGACATTTTGAGTATATGCTCACTGACAGAACTGTTCTCCTCCATCTTGCAGCTATAGAACTTATTGGAGACTTCATATCTCTCAATCCGGGCATTTGCTTGAAATATTAACTTCAACTCCTGGAACATCTCATATGCTCCATGATGTTCAAAACGTCGTTGAAGTCCCGATTCTAAGCCGTAAAGCATGGCACACTGAACTATCGAGTAGTCATCAGCTTTGCTCTGCCAGACGTTCATAACATCTGGTGTTGCTCCAGCAGCAGGCCTGGCACCCAGCGGTGCTTCCAGGACGTAATTCTTCTGTGCAGCAATGAGGATAATCCTCAAGTTACGGACCCAGTCCGTGTAATTGCTACCATCATCTTTCAACTTTGCTTTCTCAAGGAACGCATTAAAATTCAACGGAACAACAGCACGAGCCATCTATCTACAATCAACATAAACAAGCAAGATACTATCAGGTACTAAGTTCATGATAAATTTAAGTTCAATTAATCATATTACTTAAGAACTCCCACTTAGATAGACATCCTCTAATCCTCTAAGTGATCACGTGATCCAAATCAACTAAACCATGTCCGATCATCACGTGAGATGGAGTAGTTTCATTGGTGAACATCACTATGTTGATCATATCTACTATATGATTCACGCTCGACCTTTCGGTCTTCGTGTTCCGAGGCCATATCTGTATATGCTTGGCTCGTCAAGTATAACCTGAGTATTCCGCGTGTGCAACTGTTTTGCACCCGTTGTATTTGAACGTAGAGCCTATCACACCCGATCATCATGTGGTGTCTCAGCACGAAGAACTTTCGCAACGGTGCATACTCAGGGAGAACACTTCTTGATAATTAGTGAGAGATCATCTTATAATGCTACCGTCAATCAAAGCAAGATAAGATGCATAAAAGATAAACATCACATGCAATCAATATAAGTGATATGATATGGCCATCATCATCTTGTGCTTGTGATCTCCATCTCCGAAGCACCGTCATGATCACCATCGTCACCGGCGCGACACCTTGATCTCCATCGTAGCATCGTTGTCGTCTCGCCAATCTTATGCTTCCACGACTATCGCTACCGTTTAGTGATAAAGTAAAGCATTACAGCGCGATTGCATTGCATACAATAAAGCGACAACCATATGGCTCCTGCCAGTTGCTGATAACTTGGTTACAAAACATGATCATCTCATACAATAAAATTTAGCATCATGTCTTGACCATATCACATCACAACATGCCCTGCAAAAACAAGTTAGACGTCCTCTACTTTGTTGTTGCAAGTTTTACGTGGCTGCTACGGGCTTAAGAAAGAACCAATCTTACCTACGCATCAAAACCACAACGATAGTTTGTCAAGTTGGTGCTGTTTTAACCTTCGCAAGGACCGGGCGTAGCCACACTCGGTTCAACTAAAGTTGGAGAAACTGTCACCCGCAAGCCACCTATGTGCAAAGCACGTCGGGACAACCGGTCTCGCGTAAGCGTACGCGTAATGTTGGTCCGGGCCCTTCGTCCAACAATACCTCTGAACCAAAGTATGACATGCTAGTAAGCAGTATGACTTATATCGCCCACAACTCACTGTTGGGGAACGTAGCAGAAATTCAAAATTTTCCTACGTGTCACCAAGATCTATCTATGGAGAAACCAGCAACGAGGGGAAGGAGAGTGCATCTACATACCCTTGTAGATCGCTAAGCGGAAGCGTTCAAGAGAACGGGGTTGAAGGAGTCGTACTCGTCGTGATCCAAATCACCGGAGATCCTAGTGCCGAACGGACGGCACCTCCGCGTTCAACACACGTACAGCCCGGTGACGTCTCCCATGCCTTGATCCAGCAAGGAGAGAGGGAGAGGTTGAGGAAGACTCCATCCAGCAGCAGCACAACGGCGTGGTGTGATGGAGGAGCGTGGCAATCCTGCAGGCTCGCCAAGCACCACGGAGAGGAGAAGGACTGGGAGAGGGGGAGGGCTGCACCAAAGGCAAAGGTAAGAAGTCCTCCATCTCCCCACTATATATAGGGGGGCCAAGGGGGGGCACCGGCCCTAGGAGATCCAATCTCCTAGGGGGCGGCGGCCAAGGAGAATCCCTCCTCCCCAAGGCACCTAGGAGGTGCGCCTCCCCTTTTGGGACTCTTCCTTAAGGTTTCTCCACCACTAGGCACATGGGCCCTAGGGGAAAGTGGCACCCCAGCCCACTTTGGGCTGGATCCCTTCCCACTTCAGCCCATGGGACCCTCCGGGATAGGTGGCCCCACCCGGTGGACCCCCGGGACCCTTCCGGTGGTCCCGGTACAATACCGATGACCGCCGAAACTTGTCCCGATGGCCGAAATAGGACTTCCTATATATAAATCTTTACCTCCGGACCATTCTGGAACTCCTCGTGACATCCGGGATCTCATCCGGGACTCCGAACAACATTCGGTAACCACATACAAACTTCCTTTATAACCCTAGCGTCATCGAACCTTAAGTGTGTAGACCCTACGGGTTCGGGAACCATGCAGACATGACCGAGACGTTCTCCGGTCAATAACCAACAGCGGGATCTGGATACCCATGTTGGCTCCCATGTGTTCCACGATGATCTCATCGGATGAACCACGATGTCAAGGACTTAATCAATCCTGTATGCAATTCCCTTTGTCCATTGGTACGATACTTGCCCGAGATTCGATCGTCGGTATCCCAATACCTTGTTCAATCTCGTTACCGGCAAGTCTCTTTACTCATTCTGTAACACATCATCCCGTGATCAACTCCTTGATCACATTGTGCACATTATTATGATGTCCTACCGAGTGGGCCCAGAGATACCTCTCCGTCACACGGAGTGACAAATCCCAGTCTTGATTCGTGCCAACCCAACAGACACTTTCGGAGATACCTGTAGTGTACCTTTATAGCCACCCAGTTATGTTGTGACGTTTGGCACACCCAAAGTATTCCTACGGTATCCGGGAGTTGCACAATCTCATGGTCTAAGGAAATGATACTTGACATTAGAAAAGCTTTAGCATACGAACTACACGATCTTGTGCTATGCTTAGGATTGGGTCTTGTCCATCACATCATTCTCCTAATGATGTGATCCCGTTATCAACGACATCTAATGTCCATGGTCAGGAAACCGTAACCATCTATTGATCAACGAGCTAGTCAACTAGAGGCTTACTGGGGACATGGTATTGTCTATGTATCCACACATGTATCTGAGTTTCCTATCAATACAATTCTAGCATGGATAATAAACGATTATCATGAACAAGGAAATATAATAATAATCAATTTATTATTGCCTCTAGGGCATATTTCCAACACTCACTTGTGTTCTACTTGTGCATATAACATCAACACATAAAACCTAGGCTCTGATACCACTGTTAGGGAACGTAGTAATTTCAAAAAAAATCCTACGCACACACAAGATCATGGTGATGCATAGCAACGAGAGGGGAGAGTGTGATCTATGTACCCTTGTAGACCGACAGCGGAAGCGTTAGCACGACGCGGTTGATGTAGTCGTACGTCTTCACGGCCCGACCGATCAAGCACCGAAACTACGGCACCTCCGAGTTTTAGCACATGTTCAGCTCGATGACGATCCCCGGACTCCGATCCAGCAAAGTGTCGGGGAAGAATTCCGTCAGCACGATGGCGTGGTGACGATCTTGATGTACTACCATCGCAGGGCTTCGCCTAAGCACCGCTACAATATTATCGAGGATTATGGTGGAAGGGGGCACCGCATACGGCTAAGAATATGATCACGTGGATCAACTTGTGTGTCTAGGGGTGCCCCCTGCCTCCGTATATAAAGGAACAAGGGGGAGGTGCGGCCGGCCAGGAGGAGGGCGCGCCAGGAGGAGTCCTACTCCCACCGGGAGTAGGATTCCCCCCCTTTCCTAGTTGGAATAGGATTCGGGAAGGGGGAAAGAGGAGAGAGAGAAGGAAGGGGGGCGCCGCCCCCCTCTCCTTGTCCTATTCGGACTAGGGCGGAGGGGCGCGCGGCCCAGCCCTGGCCACCTCTCCTCTCTTCCACTAAAGCCCACTAAGGCCCATATACCTCCCGGGGGGTTCCGGTAACCTCCCGGTACTCCGATAAAATCCCGATTTCACCCGGAACACTTCCGATATCCAAATACAGGCTTCCAATATATCAATCATTATGTCTTGACCATTTCGTGACTCCTCGTCATGTCCGTGATCACATCCGGGACTCCGAACAAACTTCGGTACATCAAAATGCATAAACTCATAATATAACTGTCATCAAAACCTTAAGCGTGCGGACCCTACGGGTTCGAGAACAATGTAGACATGACCGAGACACGTCTCCGGTCAATAACCAATAGCGGAACCTGGATGCTCATATTGGCTCCCACATATTCTACGAAGATCTTTATCGGTCAGACCACATAACAGCATACGTTGTTCCCTTTGTCATCGGTATGTTACTTGCCCGAGATTCGATCGTCGGTATCTCAATACCTAGTTCAATCTCGTTACCGGCAAGTCTCTTTACTCGTTTCGTAATACATCATCTTGCAACTAACTCATTAGTTGTAATGCTTGCAAGGCTTATGTGATGTGCATTACCGAGAGGGCCCAGAGATACCTCTCCGACAATCGGAGTGACAAATCCTAATCTCGAAATACGCCAACCCAACATGTACCTTTGGAGACACCTGTAGAGCTCCTTTATAATCACCCTGTTACGTTGTGATGTTTGGTAGCACACAAAGTGTTCCTCCGGCAAACGGGAGTTGCATAATCTCATAGTCATAGGAACATGTATAAGTCATGAAGAAAGCAATAGCAACATACTAAATGATCGGGTGCTAAGCTAATGGAATGGGTCATGTCAATCACATCATTCTCCTAATGATGTGATCCCATTAATCAAATGACAACACATGTCTATGGTTAGGAAACATAACCATCTTTGATTAATGAGCTAGTCAAGTAGAGGCATACTAGTGACGTTTGGTTTGTCTATGTATTCACACAAGTATTATGTTTCCGGATAATACAATTCTAGCATGAATAATAAAATTTTATCATGATATAAGGAAATAAAATAATAACATTATTATTGCCTCTAGGGCATATTTCCTTCAGTCTCCCACTTGCACTAGAGTCAATAATCTAGATTACACAGTAATGATTCTAACACCCATGGAGCTTTGGTGCTGATCATGTTTTGCTAGTGGAAGAGGCTTAGTCAACGGGTCTGCCATATTCAGACCCGTATGTATCTTGCAAATCTCTATGTCTCCCACCTAGACTAGATCCCGGATGGAATTGAAGCGCCTCTTGATGTGCTTGGTTCTCTTGTGAAATCTGGATTCCTTTGCCAAGGAAATTGCACCAGTATTGTCACAAAAGATTTTCATTGGACCCGATGCACTAGGTATGACACCTAGATCGAATATGAACTCCTTCATCCAGACTCCTTCTTTTGCTGCTTCCGAAGCAGCTATGTACTCCGCTTCACATGTAGATCCCGCCACAATGCTTTGTTTAGAACTGCACCAACTGACAGCTCCACCGTTTAATGTAAACACGTATCCGGTTTGCGATTTAGAATCGTCCGGATCAGTGTCAAAGCTTGCATCAACGTAACCATTTACGATGAGCTCTTTGTCACCTCCATATGTGAGAAACATATCCTTAGTCCTTTTAAGGTATTTCAGGATGTTCTTGTCCGCTGTCCAGTGATCCACTCCTGGATTACTTTGGTACCTCCCTGCTATACTTATAGCAAGACACACATCAGGTCTGGTACACAGCATTGCATACATGATAGAGCCTATGGCTGAACCATAGGGAACATCTTTCATTTTCTCTCTATCTTCTGCATTGGTTGGGGATTGGGTCTTACTCAATTTCACACCTTGTAATACAGGCAAGAATCCTTTCTTTCCTTGATCCATTTTGAACTTCTTCAAAACTTTGTCAAGGTATGTGCTTTGTGAAAGTCCAATTAAGTGTCTTGATCTATCTCTATAGATCTTAATGCCCAATATGTAAGCAGCTTCACCGAGGTCTTTCATTGAAAAACTCTTATTCAAGTATCCTTTTATGCTATCCAGAAATTCTATATCATTTCCGATTAGCAATATGTCATCTACATATAATATCAGAAATGCTACAGAGCTCCCACTCACTTTCTTGTAAATACAGGCTTCTCCAAAAGTCTGCATAGAACCATATGCTTTGATCACACTATCAAAGCGTTTATTCCAACTTCGAGAGGCTTGCACCAGTCCATAAATGGATCGCTGGAGCTTCCACACTTTGCTAGCTCCCTTTGGATCGACAAAACCTTCCGGCTGCATCATATACAACTCTTCTTGCAGAAATCCATTCAGGAATGCAGTTTTGACATCCATTTGCCAAATTTCATAATCATAAAATGCGGCAATTACTAACATGATTCGGACAGACTTAAGCATCGCTACGGGTGAGAAGGTCTCATCGTAGTCAATGCCTTGAACTTGCCGAAAACCTTTTGCGACAAGTCGAGCTTTGTAGATAGTAATATTACCGTCAGCGTCAGTCTTCTTCTTGCAGATCCATTTATTCTCAATTGCTTGTCGATCATTGGGCAAGTCAACCAAAGTCCACAGTTTGTTGTCATACATGGATCCCATCTTAGATTTCATGGCTTCAAGCCATTTTGCGGAATCTGGGCTCACCATCGCTTCTTCATAGATCATAAGTTCATCATGATCTAGTAGCATGAATTCCAGAATAGGATTACCATACCACTCTGGCGCGGATCTTACTCTAGTTGATCTTCGAGGTTCAGTAGTATTTTGTTCTGAAGTTTCATGATCATTATCATTAGCTTCCTCACTAATTGGTGTAGGTGTCACAGAAACATGTTTCTGTGATGTACTACTTTCCAATAAGGGAGCAGGTTCTATTACCTCGTCAAGTTCTACTTTCCTCCCACTCACTTCTTTTGAGAGAAACTCCTTCTCCAGAAAGTTTCCGAATTTAGCAACAAAATTCTTGCCTTCGGATCTGTGATAGAAGGTGTATCCAATAGTTTCCTTTGGATATCCTATGAAGACACATTTCTCCGATTTGGGTTCGAGCTTATCAGGTTGAAGCTTTTTCACATAAGCATCACAGCCCCAAACTTTCAGAAACGACAACTTTGGTTTCTTGCCAAACCACAGTTCATAAGGCGTCGTCTCAACGGATTTTGACTTTAGTAGTACAACGGATTTGGGTTCGAGCTTGTCAACTTTAGTAGTAGTAAAACTTTTAACTAAAGTTTAGAAACTTATTTTGGAACGGAGGGAGTACATATTTGCTATGATGTGTCAATCATTGAGATGCAATAGCATGCATGTTAGTCTCCTTTGTATTTGATGAAATGTTGCAACGGGCAACCTTGGACGCAAGATACATGTAACAGAAGCTGGAAGCTTCATAGCATTGTACAAATTTATCTCGCTGATAAATTATAGTACGTACTTGTGACGCCCGGATAATTAAGCTACAGTGATCCCACGCTAATGATGCCACGTCACCTCGTTTATAGTTGCTAATCTCGAGTTAGTTCGAAACCGATTCAAATTCAAAATCAAAATCAAGCAAACAATAAAAGATTTTCAAATATTAAAACTAAAATGTTCAATAAATAGTAGATAAATCAGAGGCTATGATAAAATTGTATACAACATTATTGAAATGTGATAAGTGACTTAAACGACCTCAAACAGTGGCTGAAAACATTATTTACTAACCTTTTTAATAATAAAAAAATAAATATGAAATGATAATTACCCCAAACTAGTTTTTGGTGGTAGGATATATTGTGATGTGAATTGTGGGCCAACTCTCATATCTTACAAAACTCATATGGTGCCCAAACAATTAGCCAAAACAGAAAAGGAAATAAATAAAAGAAAAGAAAATACATAACAAAAAAAAAAGAAACCCCCCAGGCTAACTGGGCCTCGGCCCAGCCAGTGGCCTGCCAGGCCGGCCCACTCCCTCCCCTGGCCTATAACCCCGTGGGGGCACCGAACCCTAGCACGATCCCCACTTCCCCCCCCCACGCCGCTCTCCCCCTTCCCCGATCGGATCGGGGCAAACCCCCCCACTCCCCTCGCTCCTCGCACTCCCCCGCTGCCCACTTTGCCGACGGCGCTCCCCGACGCCTCTCGTCGTCTCAGGCGCCGCCCCGCCATCGTCGCCTTGACCCCGTCACGCGCCTCCCCGTCCTCGCCCCCTTCCCGATCCAGAAATGGATCAGGGCTCGATTCAACGCCGTCCGATGCCGCCTGCCGGAGCCACCTCGCCGGAGCCTCTCCGCCTCGATCCCCGTCGCCCCGCCGCCGTTCACCATCGCCACCGCCGCCCAGCTCCCTCCT
Organism: Triticum urartu; assembly: GCF_003073215.2. Classification (NCBI taxonomy): domain Eukaryota; kingdom Viridiplantae; phylum Streptophyta; class Magnoliopsida; order Poales; family Poaceae; genus Triticum; species Triticum urartu. The sequence goes on from NC_053025.1 coordinate 12,917,943, forward strand.
CCTCAACCCTCCATCCCAGCGCCCCCCACGCTCGGCTGGTTCTGGATCGGGGAGGGGCCCGATCCCGCGTCGCCTCGCACCCCCGATTCCGTCGCCCGTTGCCGCGACGGCCTCGCGTCCTCGTCCTCCTCCCCGAGCCCCGCAGGACGTCGTGCTCGTCGCACCGACGCCAACCGCCGCCGCCTGGAACCGTCGTCCTCATCCCCACCTCGCCGGACGGCCTCGACCTCCCCCGGCTTCACCGAGCCCTCCACGAGCTCCGCTGTGAGCCTCTCCGACGACCCCCACCTCCTTCCCCTCACCGCGCTCCGCCCCTGGCCTCCTCCTCCTCCTGCTGCCTCAGGCCGCCGTCGTTCGCCACCGCGTGCGCGCCCGCTACCACTACCCATGTCCGCCTCCCTCCCCCCCCCCGCTCGCCGCTGCTGCCCGCTGTGGGCTCGGCCGTGCGCTTGCGCCAGTCGCAGCCGCTGCCGCCCTTCCCCGTGGCAGCCCCGTCTTCTGCCACGGCTCCGTCGCGCCGCCTAGTCCGCTCCCCGGCCGACGCCCCATGGCCCGTGCCTCGCCGTGCCTCGTCTCCGCTCGCCGTGGCCCCGACTGGCTACGACCAGTTCGGGCGCCCCGCAGCGCCCCAGCGCTCGTGCCCGCAATGGCCATGGGCCTATGACAGCCGGGCCCCGCGGCCCCAAAACGTTTACAAAAAAATATAAATGTTAAAAACAAAGAAAAATAATAATTAAATAAATAGAATTAATAATTAATTAATTAAAGAATTAATTAACTTTAACTAAACTTGGGTTAATTAAACCAAACAATTAATTAAACTAATTAATCACAATTAGATTAACCAAATAACTAATTAAACTAACAGCTGTTAGTTAATTAAATAGTCAATGACAGTGGGGTCCACCCCCTAATTAATCATGTTTAGGTTAATTAAAATTGGTTAATCAAATATGACACTGACAGGTGGGACCCATGCGTCAGGTTGACCTGGTCAATTGCTGACGTCATGCTGACGTCATGATGACGTCAGCAGACACTATTCTGGATAATGTTGATTAAATTAAATAAATAAATCCTAAAAATGATTTAAATCTTTTAAAATTTATATAAAATAAACCGTAGCTCGGATGGAAAAGCTTTGTACATGAAAGTTGCTCAGAACGACGAGACGAATTTGAATACGCAGCCCGTTTATCCGCCACGCATCCCTAGCATAGCGAACACGCCACTTCCCCCTCTGTTTCATCTGTGCGAAAACGCGAAACACCGGGGATACTTTCCCGGATGTTTTCCCCCTTCACCGGTATCACCTCATACCGCGATAGGGCACCTCTAACGCGTTACTTGTCATGTCATGCATCACTATGCATATGCTTGCTTAAATATTTATTGTTTCTCCCCCCTCTTCTCTCTCTAGACACCGAGACCGACGCCGCTGCTACCCAGTACGACTACGGAGTTGACGACCCCTCTCTCTTGCCAGAGCAACCAGGCAAGCCCCCCCTTTGATCACCAGATATCGCCTACTCTTCTCTATACTGCTTGCATTAGAGTAGTGTAGCATGTTACTGCTTCCCGTTAATCCTATACTGATGCATAGCCTGTCCTTGCTACTACTGTTGTTACCTTTACCTGCAATCCTAATGCTTAGTATAGGATGCTAGTATTTTCATCAGTGGCCCTACATCCTTGTCCGTCTGCCATGCTATACTATCGGGCCGTGATCACTCGGGAGGTGATCACGGGTATATACTATATACTTTATACATGATACATGTGGTGACTAAAGACGGGTCGGCTTGGAGCACCCGCGAGTGATTCACGGATTGGGGGCTGAAAGGACCTTTGTCCCAATGGCCCTCTGTGTGGATCTTTTGGCGGAGCGACAGGGCAGGTGACCACCTAGAGAGAGGTGGGCCTGGCCCTGGTCGCGTTCGCGGATACTTAAACACGCTTTAACGAGATCTTGGTATTTGATCTGAGTCTGGCCATTGGCTATACGCACTAACCATCTACGCGAGAGACATTATGGGCACTCGACGTCGTGGTATCAGCCGAAGCCTTCGTGACGTCAGCAACGGAGCGCGCGCGCGCATTGGACTGGAACGCCACTTAGGCTAGGTCTGCTTCCGCGCGCCCCACGCAACGTGCAGAGTGTGCAAGGGCGATGGGCCCAGACCCCTGCGCGCATAGGATTTAGACCAGCGTGCTGACCTCTCTGTTGTGCCTAGGTAGGGCTGCGACGTGTTGATCTTCCGACCGGGCATGACCCAGAAAGTGTGTCCGGCCAAATGGGATCGAGCGTGTTGGGTTATGTGGTGCACCCCTGCAGGGAAATCTATTCGAATAGCCGTGATCTTCGGTAACAGGACGACTTGGAGTTGTACCTTGACCTTATGACAACTAGAACCGATACTTAATAAAACACACCCTTCCAAGTGCCAGATACAACCGGTGATCGCTCTCTCACAGGGCGACGAGGAGGATCATCGGTTAGGATTATACGATGCTACTTGGAGGACTTCAGTCTACTCTCTTCTACATGCTGCAAGACGGAGGCTGCCAGAAGCGTAGTCTTCGAAGATTAGCTTATCCCCCTCTTATTCTGGCATTCTGCAGTTCAGTCCACATATGATACCCTTATTCCATTTGATACCCATGCATATGTAGTGTAGCTCTTGCTTGCGAGTACTTTGGATGAGTACTCACGGTTGCTTTCTCCCCCTTTTCCCCCTTTCCTTTCATTCTGGTTGTCGCAACCAGATGCTGGAGTCCAGGAGCCAGACGCCACCATCGACGACGACTCCTACTACACCGGAGGTGCCTACTACTACGTGCTGCCGCTGACGACGACCAGGAGTAGTTAGGAGGATCCCAGGCAGGAGGCCTGCGCCTCTTTCGATCTGTATCTCCCAGTTTGTGTTAGTCTTCTTAAGGCAAACTTGTTTAACTTATGTCTGTACTCAGATATTGTTGCTTCCGCTGACTCGTCTATGATCGAGCTCTTGTATTCGAGCCCTCGAGGCCCCTGGCTTGTAATATGATGCTTGTATGACTTATTTTATTTGTAGAGTTGTGTTGTGATATCTTCCCGTGAGTCCCTGATCTTGATCGTACACGTTTGCGTGTATGATTAGTGTACGATTGAATCGGGGGCGTCACAAGTTGGTATCAGAGCCGACTGCCTGTAGGAACCCCCCTTCCACACTCCTTGGCCGAAGTCGAGTCTAGACATTACAAAACCCTTTTACTAACATGGCTGTGTGCCTTACGGGCCCACGTCGCCATCTGGGTGGTATTAGGATCTTTTACTCCTCGATCCTTACTCTGGGACTCTGAACTCTCTTCTATTCGGGTTAAACAATTTTACTAACTCTGACTCTAGGTTCTTGATAATACTTTCTCCCGGAGAGCCCCTTATTACAGATGATCGTCTGCTGCACCAGAAGAATCCGAAGATGTTCCCGATGTTCTCTTGAGACTTTGTGACATTGCTTTTGCAATTCCCTAACATCGCTACCCCTATAGATAGCTACATGCACTTGTCATTCTTACTTTTATTTCCAGTTGATCTTGTTATTACAAGATACCCCGAAATTCTTTATTGTTCCGAGAATACTTCGTGCCACTGCCTTGCAGTTCTTTGCCACCTGAATACCCATATGAATAGTTTCTCGCACTTATTGAGTATTTGCTCATCCACAGTTGTTTCAAGTATTTCATATCAGTCTTCGAAATACCATTCAATCTTCAGAAAATCCTCAACAGCCTGTTGTTCTTGAAATTCGTGCTCGCTTGCATTATGGTTAATTTCATAAGTCTAGTAATCTTATTGGCATCCGTTGACACTATCATTTTGAGTCCATTGATTCGACAAGTTGCGAAGGCTCGCAATCCTCAATCAGGTCCTAGAATTCATCCTTCCAGCTCAGACGTCATTTTAAACATGGGCTGGTTCTCGACCAATCAAATCGCCATCGATTGTACCCCTAAGCCTGCTCAGCTTATCCATCCTTAATCAGAGCGTTTGCTTCTGATCCCTTCATTTGGAAATCATAATTCCTTTGTATTTGAGCCATGAGTTAGTCAGATGTTTCTATAATCCGATATCCTTGCATTCTTCTTCCTGTAGTTGAGTACCGATGCTCACATCAGATCCCTTGTGGACCACCAGATCCTTTGTTGCATTTTATCCGACAGCATCCTTCATATTCAATAAGCCTGTGAGCTTTTCCTCGAATACATAATGCCTTTGGTAAATTGTATCCTCTGCTTTCTCAAGCATGCTCTACTATTGAGCTTGTGTTATTATTCTTGAAATTTGTGGTATATGATTCCACGATACCCTGACGGGTTGAACCTATGCCTTCCCTTATATGTGTGAACTCGGAAGTTTTCACGATTCATACTCATCTAGTATTTCACCAGGTAAAACTTTCAACACTAATGCCTTTATCAAAGCGAGAAGTGAATGAAAGGTTATGCATTGGAGAAGTGGGGGTCGACCTTAAACCTTGTGTTCATGCCCATGGACACGATGTAGATATTATCATTAAAGCTTCTCTTAAGTTAATTATTCCTTTGGTATAAATTCATCGTATATCTGGGATCTGGCCTTTGCAATTGTGGTTCCGACCATGTTCTCCTTTAAATACCATTACTCGTGCAAGTCTAATCACTTGTCTTCTGTAGAGCAATACCCCAATCCAACCTCTACTTTGATCCGTCTTCGAGTATTACCCCCTGGTATCTCGAGATTATCATGGAACTACATAACTTTTTATGAGTTCTTCATCAAGTGCTACGTTCGCACTGATCCAATTTCCACGGGCTCTGAGTCAATAAACACTCAAAAACACCGATAACTGAACCGAGTCTGCAAAACGGTTCAACGTCACTTGATGATCTTCTTTAAGTACGAGTTTGTATCCGACCACGCCATTCCTAGCTTGTATGGCTATATCATTGTCGTGGTGATTTTAACTGTGCTACCTGGACCTTATTCTCGGAGCACCACTTCGACGATGAGCTAAGCTTACGTCGATTTTCCTTGTCATATCAATTCACCTTGAAAAGCAAGCTTGATTTCGAGTTGTGTCGTATCTGTGCTTCCATTGACCTCTTGCTTCATCATTCCTTTGACTTGATGTCATCGCTGATCGATTACATCCTCATGAAATCTCCCGACAAATGTGTCGTGATCATCATCAGCATTCCGAGTTCTTCCAGGATATCAATTGAATTCATGATGAGAAATACCATCCTTGCCCTCGATGAGTTGTTTTGTCATCGACCACTTTATTGCCTTCCCTCCAACACAAACTTGTCCGTGTTCTGTGTTGTACCTTGAGTTCATTGCTATCCAGCATTTGTTCTTCTTTACCTTGGAGTATTACCATCTTTTATGACAGGAATGTCACGAGGATTACTCCACCTCTTAAGAATTCTTGGTATAGTGATACTTCTCACCATCACCATTCTTTCTTGGTCCCTGTGTTGATTCCAACAAGTGAACGGTGTTGTTTGGATTCTTTCCTTCTAGCAACCCTATTGATTTGAAGTTAATGGTCGGCCGTTCATTCTTAGACTACTGGTTGTTGAACCACCATTCTAACATTGATCATTCTACGTAAGCCCATATTTCGGGTGCACCTTTAACTGTGTATCTTTTCCTCAAGCATACATCATTATATCATTTGATCCGACAAATGATATCTCTTTATTCACCTGAATTGTGGAAATTCATTTTTTGGAAATCTTGATAAAATGTTGCTGAATCCATCAGGCACCTCCTCATCTCTCCTTGGATTAGTGGAGAACTCTTGTCTCGGAACTCGCTTCCATAGTTCAATTCCCGAGAATCTTACAATGTCATCTCGACAATGTGTGTTACACCTTTCTTCTCAGGCATCCTGAGTCTGAGTTATCCTGACACCAATCAGATCTGAATCTCGGTCAGATATGATGGTTGGAACCTTTTCCAAGAGTCATAACATTGGTCTTTATATAACCTGGTAAGGTGGTGTCATGCCTAGTACACCTGGCCGGAGGACCTATTGTCATAGCTCCCATCTTAAGCAAGGTTAGCGATTTTTTCCATGCGGAAATTGTAAAACTTATTCTACAAGTTGTTCCTGATGGATCCTTCGTGCATCCAAATTCTGAACCTTACTTGATGACCTTGTCAATGCTATCTCGAAGCATGTCTATGGTACTCTGCACATTTTGAAGCACCATGCTAAATTTCCTTTATTAACTATTCAAACACTGTTGTATGGGTAATGTCATGAAATTTCTCTCCCCTTACCTAATGAGTTTTCTACATTATATCCTATCATGGATATCATGCTCTGCTTCACCTTGGGAAGGATATACCCCTGAAATATGTGTGTAAACGCATTTTCCTTTCCATTGTTCTGTTTAACCTGATGATCACATCTTCCTTTCCATTGGTTTCCTTGACCTTTCTTGTGATCTATATACTCTAAGCAGTAATAATTCACTGCTTAGGTAAGCACCTCGTTGCACCACTCTGTTAGTATGACCCTGTTACTAGTGTTGATGACATTTCGGTAGCCACCGATGGACGAGAACCTTGCCTATTGGCCCGCCTCGTTCAACGAGCAGGAAAGTGGTTCTCTTCGTCCCTCGCCCTTGGTATCGATGTTGTTGCCAACATAACTGGCAGGCTACCCTCTGAATTGCCTTGCTATCATGACCGTGCAAGATGTCAGCCCCCTTTCTACTTTTTACCCACATGGTGGGCCCATAACCCACAGTTCCACAGGATCGAAACCTGACCCTCCTATACACCCTGTTGTCGAAGTTATTCCTCACGCTTGACTTCTTATGTAATTCACGGGCCACCTGCCAAGTGATCTATTCGGGTATCAGACGCAATACTTATTCTCGTTGCTCTGAACCCCTTTCACCTTCTGATTAGGCATCGAATGCTTGCCTATCCGTTTGGAACTTCTCATTGTACCTCCTTACTTTGCTCTCGATATTTTCGGAGGTTTCCATTCGAGAGTTACTTTCCGCGTCCCTCCCCGATGTTATCTACCAGATAGTCAACCTTGCCAAGGTCTGTTCTCCCGGAATGCTCCCCCTTATTCTTTCGTAAGTACGATGGAGTTTTCGAAGAAAGGGTGCCGACTTCATCTTAATGACCTGAAGCAGAAAGATGAAGACATCAATGTAATGGATCGACCACTTCGAGGAGAGCAACCAAGACCGAGAAGATTCGTTAGAATTTCGTAACCAGACCTTACCCCCTAGTCCCCCTCTTAAATCTCGGGACGAGATTTCTTGTAGTGGAGGAGAATTGTGACGCCCGGATAATTAAGCTACAGTGATCCCACGCTAATGATGCCACGTCACCTCGTTTATAGTTGCTAATCTCGAGTTAGTTCGAAACCGATTCAAATTCAAAATCAAAATCAAGCAAACAATAAAAGATTTTCAAATATTAAAACTAAAATGTTCAATAAATAGTAGATAAATCAGAGGCTATGATAAAATTGTATACAACATTATTGAAATGTGATAAGTGACTTAAACGACCTCAAACAGTGGCTGAAAACATTATTTACTAACCTTTTTAATAATAAAAAAATAAATATGAAATGATAATTACCCCAAACTAGTTTTTGGTGGTAGGATATATTGTGATGTGAATTGTGGGCCAACTCTCATATCTTACAAAACTCATATGGTGCCCAAACAATTAGCCAAAACAGAAAAGGAAATAAATAAAAGAAAAGAAAATACATAACAAAAAAAAAGAAACCCCCCAGGCTAAACTGGGCCTCGGCCCAGCCAGTGGCCTGCCAGGCCGGCCCACTCCCTCCCCTGGCCTATAACCCCGTGGGGGCACCGAACCCTAGCACGATCCCACTTCCCCCCCCCCCCCCCCCCCCTCCCCCCCACCGGATCGGGGCAAACCCCCCCACTCCCCTCGCTCCTCGCACTCCCCCGCTGCCCACTTTGCCGACGGCGCTCCCCGACGCCTCTCGTCGTCTCAGGCGCCGCCCCGCCATCGTCGCCTTGACCCCGTCGCGCGCCTCCCCGTCCTCGCCGCCTTCCCGATCCAGAAATGGATCAGGGCTCGACCTCAACGCCGTCCGATGCCGCCTGCCGGAGCCACCTCGCCGGAGCCTCTCCGCCTCGATCCCCGTCGCCCCGCCGCCGTTCACCATCGCCACCGCCGCCCAGCTCCCTCCTCCTCAACCCTCCATCCCAGCGCCCCCCACGCTCGGCTGGTTCTGGATCGGGGAGGGGCCCGATCCCGCGTCGCCTCGCACCCCCGATTCCGTCGCCCGTTGCCGCGATGGCCTCGCGTCCTCGTCCTCCTCCCCGAGCTCCGCAGGACGTCGTGCTCATCGCACCGACGCCAACCGCCACCGCCTGGAACCGTCGTCCTCATCCCCACCTCGCCGGACGGCCTCGACCTCCCCGCTTCACCGAGCCCTCCACGAGCTCCGCTGTGAGCCTCTCCGACGACCCCCACTCCTTCCCTCACGCTCTCCGCCCCCCCGTGGGCCCCTCCTCCCTCTCCTCCTGCTGCCTCAGGCCGCCGTCGTTCGCCACCGCGTGCGCGCCCGCTACCACTGCCCATGTCCGCCTCCCTCCCCCCCCCGCTCGCCGCTGCTGCCCGCTGTGGGCTCGGCCGTGCGCTTGCGCCAGTCGCAGCCGCTGCCGCCCTTCCCCGTGGCAGCCCCGTCTTCTGCCACGGCTCCGTCGCGCCGCCTAGTCCGCTCCCCGGCCGACGCCCCATGGCCCGTGCCTCGCCGTGCCTCGTCTCCGCTCGCCATGGCCCCGACTGGCTACGACCAGTTCGGGCGCCCCGCAGCGCCCCAGCGCTCGTGCCCGCAATGGCCATGGGCCTATGACAGCCGGGCCCCGCGGCCCCAAAACGTTTACAAAAAAATATAAATGTTAAAAACAAAGAAAAATAATAATTAAATAAATAGAATTAATAATTAATTAATTAAAGAATTAATTAACTTAACTAAACTTGGGTTAATTAAACCAAACAATTAATTAAACTAATTAATCACAATTAGATTAACCAAATAACTAATTAAACTAACAGCTGTTAGTTAATTAAATAGTCAATGACAATGGGGCCCACCCCCTAATTAATCATGTTTAGGTTAATTAAAATTGGTTAATCAGATATTACACTGACAGGTGGGACCCATGCGTCAGGTTGACCTGGTCAACTGCTGACGTCATGATGACGTCAGCAGACACTATTCTGGATAATGTTGATTAAATTAAATAAATAAATCCTAAAAATGATTTAAATCTTTTAAAATTTATATAAAATAAACCGTAGCTCGGATGGAAAAGCTTTGTACATGAAAGTTGCTCAGAACGACGAGACGAATTTGAATACGCAGCCCGTTTATCCGCCACGCATCCCTAGCATAGCGAACACGCCACTTTCCCCTTCTGTTTCATCTGTGCGAAAACGCGAAACACCGGGGATACTTTCCCGGATGTTATCCCCCTTCACCGGTATCACCTACTACCGCGTTAGGGCACCTCTAACGTCGTTACTTGTCATGTCATGCATCACTATGCATATGCTTGCTTATATATTTATTGTTTTCCCCCCCTCTTCTCTCTCTAGACACCGAGACCGACGCCGCTGCTACCCCGTACGACTACGGAGTTGACGACCCCTCTCTCTTGCCAGAGCAACCAGGCAAGCCCCCCCCTTTGATCACCAGATATCGCCTACTCTTCTCTATACTGCTTGCATTAGAGTAGTGTAGCATGTTACTGCTTCCCGTTAATCCTATACTGATGCATAGCCTGTCCTTGCTACTACTGTTGTTACCTTTACCTGCAATCCTAATGCTTAGCATAGGATGCTAGTATTTTCATCAGTGGCCCTACATCCTTGTCCGTCTGCCATGCTACACTATCGGGCCGTGATCACTCGGGAGTTGATCACGGGTATATACTATATGCTTTATACATGATACATGTGGTGACTAAAGACGGGTCGGCTTGTGGAGCACCCGCGAGTGATTCACGGATTGGGGGCTGAAAGGACCTTTGTCCCAACGGCCCTCTGTGTGGATCTTTGAGGCGGAGCGACAGGGCAGGTTCCGACCACCTAGGAGAGAGGTGGGCCTGGCCCTGGTCGGCGTTCACGGATACTTAACACGCTTAACGAGATCTGGGTATTTGATCTGAGTCTGGCCATTTGGTCTATACGCACTAACCATCTACGCGGGAGTAGTTATGGGTATCCCGGCGTCGTGGTATCAGCCGAAGCCTTCTTGACGTCAGCGACGGAGCGGCGCGCGCTGGATTGGACTGGAACGCCACTAGGCTAGGTCTGCTTCCGGCCGCCCACGCAACGTGCAGGTGTGCTAAGGGCGATGGGCCCAGACCCCTGGGCGCTTAGGTTTAGACCGGCGTGCTGACCTCTCTGTTGGTCTAGGTGGGGCTGCGACGTGTTGATCTTCCGAGGCCGGGCATGACCCAGGAAAGTGTGTCCGGCCAAATGGGATCGAGCGTGTTGGGGTATGTGGTGCACCCCTGCAGGGAAGTTAATCTATTCGAATAGCCGTGATCTTCGGTAACAGGACGACTTGGAGTTGTACCTTGACCTTATGACAACTAGAACCGGATACTTAATAAAACACACCCTTCCAAGTGCCAGATACAACCGGTGATCGCTCTCTCACAGGGCGACGAGGGGAGGATCATCGGTTAGGATTATGCTATGCGATGCTACTTGGAGGACTTCAGTCTACTCTCTTCTACATGCTGCAAGACGGAGGCTGCCAGAAGCGTAGTCTTCGAAAGGATTAGCTATCCCCCTCTTATTCGGCATTCTGCAGTTCAGTCCCATATGCTTATTACCCTATTCCATTTGATTACCACTGCATACCTTTGTAGTGTAGTTTGTTTATTTGGCGTGTGTATTGTGCTTGTTGTGTTTCCGATGTACTTTTGGATGAGTATTTGGTTCACTGGTGTTGTTTTTTTCGCTGTCTCTTTGCTTTCTTTCTTCTGGTTGTTCGTTTAGATTGTTTGAGGTGGATTGTCCGCGTTAGATGGGCGCCAGTATGTCGCTTGCTCACTCTGTGGTGTTTGTGTTGTGTTGTTGGGTGTGTGTGGGTTTGGTTGTTGTGTTCGCCGTGTCGCGTGATCTTCTTGTCTAGTACATGTTGTAGATTGGAGGTGCCCACTACTTTTTATGTGTGCTGGTTGGCTGGGGTGTGGTTGGACTGGTTGGGCGGGATCTGTTAGTTTTTTTGGAGGAGTTTAGGAGGATCCCAGGCAGGAGGCCTGTGCCTCTTTCGATATGTATCCCAGTTGGTGTAGTTCTTCTAAGGCAAACTGTTAACTTATGTCTGTACTCAGATATTGTTGCTTCCGCTGACTTGTCTATGATCGAGCTCTTGCATTCGAGCCCTCGAGGCCCTTGGCTTGTAATATGATGCTTGTATGACTTATTTTATTTGTAGAGTTGTGTTGTGATATCTTCCCGTGGGTCCCTGATCTTGATCGTACACGTTGCGTGTATGATTAGTGCACGATTAAATCGGGGGCGTCACACAATCCAACACACGAGCACACAAAAAGCAAATAAAGAAGACAAATGGAAGAGGAGCGAAGAAAAGGCAAATCTTTTCGACAATCGGTTTAGAAGTGGTGGAGAGGAAAACGAGAGCCAAATGGAAAATAATGTAATGCGAGAGTTGAGAGTTTATGATGGGTACTTGGTATGTCTTGGCTTGGCGTAGATCTCCCCGGCAATGGCGCTAGAAATTCTTCCTGCTACTTCTTGAGCTTGAGTTTGTTTTTCCCTTGAAGAGGAAAGGGTGATGCATCAAAGTAGATTAAGTATTTCCCTCAGTTTTGAGAACAAAGGTATCAATCCAGTAGGAGACAACGCACAAGTCACTGAATACTTTCACAAACAAACACCAACTTGCACCCAACGTGATAAAGGAGTTGTCAATCCCTTCACGATTATTTGCAAAGTGAGATCTGATAGAGATGGATAATCGGTAAAGTAATCTTTTTTGGTATTTTTGGTTTATGGAACGGAAAGTAAAAGATTGCAAAGGAAGTAAATAGGAAACTAAAATTGTAGATTGGAAACTTATATGATGGAAGGTAGACCCTGGGGCCATAGGTTTCATTAGAGGCTTCTCTCAAGATAGAAATTATTATGGTGGGTAAACAAATTAGTGCCGAGCAATTGATAGAAAAGCGCAAAGTTATGACGATATCTAAGGCAATGATCATGAATATAGGCATCACGTCTGTATCAAGTAGACCGACTCCTGCCTGCATTTACTACTATTACTCCACACATCGACCGACTCCTGCCTGCATCTAGAGTATTAAGTTCATAAGAACAGAGTAACGCGTTAAGTAAGATGAAATGATGTAGCGGGGTAAACTCAAGCAATATGATGAAAACTATTGGAAATATGCCCTAGAGGCAATAAGAAATTAGTTATTATTGTATTTCCTTGTTCATGATAATCGTTTATTATCCATGCTAGAATTGTATTGATAGGAAACTTAGGTACATGTGTGGAATACATAAGACAACACCATGTCTAGTAAGGCTCTAGTTGACTAGCTCGTTGATCAATAGATGGTTACGGTTTCCTTGACCATGGACATGGATGTCATTGATATACGGGAATCACCATCATTAGAGAATGATGTGATGGACAAGACCCAATCCTAAGCCTAGCACAGATCGTATAGTTCGTCTGCTAAAGCTTTTCTAATGTCAAGTATCATTTCCTTAGACATGAGATTGTGCAACCCGGATACCGTAGGAATGCTTGGGTGTCCAAACGTCACAACGTAATTGGGTGGCTATAAAGGTGCACTACGGGTATCTCCGAAAGTGTTGGGTTGGCGCGAATCGGACTGGATTTGTCACTCCATGTAACAAAGAGGTATCTCTTGGCCACTCGGTAGGACATCATCATAATGTGCACAATGTGACCAAGGAGTTGATCACGGGATGATGTGTTACGGGAACGAGTTAAAGAGACTTGCCGTAACGAGATTGAACGAGGTATCGGGATAACCGACGATCGAATCTCGGGCAAGTATGTACCGATAGACAAAGGGAATTGAATACGGGATTGATTGAATACTTGACATCGTGTTCATCCGATGAGATCATCATGGAACATGTGGGAAGCCAACATGGGTATCCAGATCCCAGCTTTTGGGTTATTGACCAGAGATTGTCTCGGTTCATGTCTGCATGGTCTCCCGAACCCGTAGGGTCTAACAACACTTAAGGTTCGGTGACGCTAGGGTTGTAGAGATATTAGTATGCGGTTAACCGAAAGTTGTCCGGAGTCCCGGATGAGATCCCGGACATCACGAGGAGTTCCGAAATGGTCCGGAGGAAAAGATTTATATATAGGAAGTCCAGTTTCGGCCACCGGGAGAGTTTCGGGGTCATCGGTATTGTACCGGGACCACCGGAAGGGTCCCGGGGGTCCACCGGGTGGGGCCACCTATCCCGGAGGGTCCCATGGGCTGAAGTGGGAAGGGATCCAGCCCAAAGTGGGCTGGGGCGCCACTTTCCCCTAGGGCCCATGCGCCTAGTGGTCGAGAAACCCTAAGGAAGAGTCCCAAAAGGGGAAGGCACCTCCTAGGTGCCTTGGGGAGGAGGGATACCTCCCTTGGCCGCCGCCCCCCTAGGATATTGGATCTCCTAGGGCTGGCGCCCCCCCCCCTTGGCCCCCCTATATATAGTGGGCGAGATGGAGGACTTCTTACCTTTGCCTTTGGTGCAGCCCTCCCCCTCTCCCAAGTCCTTCTCCTCTGCCGTGGTGCTTGGCGAAGCCCTGCAGGATTGCCACGCTCCTCCATCACCACCATGCCATTGTGCTGCTATTGGATTGAGTCTTCCTCAACCTCTCCCTCTCTCCTTGCTGGATCAAGGCATGGGAGACGTCACCGGGTTGTACGTGTGTTGAACGCGGAGGTGCCGTCCGTTCGGCACTAGGATCTCCGGTGATTTGGATCACGACGAGTACGACTCCTTCAACCCCGTTCTCTTGAACGCTTCCTCTTAGCGATCTACAAGGGTATGTAGATGCACTCTCCTTCCCCTCGTTGCTGGTTTCTCCATAGATAGATCTTGGTGATACGTAGGAAAATTTTGAATTTCTTCTACGTTCCCCAACAGTGGTATAAGAGCTAGGTCTATGCGTAGTTACTATGCACGAGTAGAACACACAAAGTAGTTGTGGGCGTTGATTTTGTTCAATATGCTTACCGTTACTAGTCCAATCTTGATTTGGCGGTATTGTGGGATGAAGCGGCCCGGACCGACCTTACACGTACTCTTACGTGAGACAAGTTCCACCGACTGACATGCACTAGTTGCATAAGGTGGCTAGCGGGTGTCTGTCTCTCCCACTTTAGTCGGAACGGATTCGATGAAAAGGGTCCTTATGAAGGGTAAATAGCAATTGTCATATCACGTTGTGGTTTTGCGTAGGTAAGAAACGTTCTTGCTAGAAACCCATAGCAGCCACGTAAAACATGCAAACAACAATTAGAGGACGTCTAACTTGTTTTTGCAGGGTATGCTATGTGATGTGATATGGCCAAAGGATGTCATGAATGATATATGTGATGTATGAGATTATCATGTTCTTGTAATAGGAATCACGACTTGCATGTCGATGAGTATGACAACCGGCAGGAGCCATAGGAGTTGTCTTAATTTATTATGACCTGCGTGTCAACATAAACGTCATGTAATTACTTTACTTTATTGCTAATCGTTAGCTATAGTAGTAGAAGTAATAGTTGGCGAGACAACTTCATGAAGACACGATGATGGAGATCATGATGATGGAGATCATGGTGTCATGCCGGTGGCGATGATGATCATGGAGCCCCGAAGATGGAGATCAAAAGGAGCAATATGATATTGGCCATATCATGTCACTATTTGATTGCATGTGATGTTTATCATGTTTATACATCTTATTTTCTTAGAACGACGGTAGTAAATAAGATGATCCCTCATAATAATTTCAAGAAAGTGTTCCCCCTAACTGTGCACCGTTGCGACAGTTCATTGTTTCGAAGCACCACGTGATGATCGGGTGTGATAGATTCTAATGTTCACATACAACGGGTGTAAGACAGATTTACACACGCGAAACACTTAGGTTGACTTGACGAGCCTAGCATGTGTACAGACATGGCCTCGGAACACAGAAGACCGAAAGGTCGAGCATGAGTCGTATAGAAGATACGATCAACATGAAGATGTTCACCGATGTTGACTAGTCCGTCTCACGTGATGATCGGACACGGCCTAGTTGACTCGGATCATGTAATCACTTAGATGACTAGAGGGATGTCTATCTGAGTGGGAGTTCATAAGATGAACTTAATTATCCTGAACATAGTCAAAAGGTCTTCGCAAATTATGTCATAGCTCGCGCTTCAGTTCTACTGTTTAGATATGTTCCTAGAGAATATTTAGTTGAAAGTTCATAGTAGCAATTATGCGGACTAGGTCCGTAAACTGAGGATTGTCCTCATTGCTTCATAGAAGGCTTATGTCCTTAATGCACCGCTCAGTGTGCTGAACCTCGAACGTCGTCTGTGGATGTTGCGAACATCTGACACACACGTTTTGATGACTACATGATAGTTCGGTAATGTTAAATGGTTTAGAATTGAGGCACCGAAGATATTTTCGAAACATCGCGGAACATATGAGATGTTTCGAGGGCTGAAATTGGGATTTCAGGCTCGTGCCCATGTCAGGAAGTATAAGACCTCCGACGATTTTCTTAGCCTGCAAACTAAGGGAGAAAAACTCAATTGTTGAGCTTGTGCTCAGATTGTCTGAGTACAACAATCATTTGAATCGAGTGGGAGTTGATCTTCCAGATGAGATAATGATGTTTCTCCGAAGTCATTACCACCAAGCTGCTAGAGCTTCGTGATGAACTATAATATATCAGGGACATATATGATGATCCTTGAGATATTCGCGATGTTTGACACCACAAAAGTAGAAATCAAGAAGGAGAATCAATTGTTGATGGTTGGTGAAACCACTAGTTTCAAAGAAGGGAAAGGGCAAGAAGGGATACTTCATGAAACGGCAAATCAGCTGCTGCTCTAATGAAGAAACCCAAAGTTGAACCCTAACCCGAGACTAGGTGCTTCTGTAATAAGGGGAACAGCCACTGGAGCAGAATTACCCTAGATACTTGGTAGATGAGAAGGCTGGCAAGGTCGGTAGAAGTATATTGGATATACATTGTGTTAATGTGTACTTTACTAGTACTCCTAGTAGCACCAGGGTATAAGATACCGGTTCGGTTACTAAGTGTTAGTAACTCAAAATAAAAGCTACGGAATAAACGGAGACTAGCTAAAGGTGAGCTGGCAATATGTGTTGGAAGTGTTTCCAATCTTGATATGATCAAGCATCGCACGCTCCCTCTACCATCGAGATTGGTGTTAAACCTAAATAATTGTTATTTGGTGTTTGCGTTGAGCATAGACGTGATTGGATTATGTCTATCGCAATACGGTTATTCATTTAAGGAGAATAATGGTTACTCTGTTTATTTGAATAATACCTTCAATGGTCTTACGCCTAAAATGAATGGTTTATTGAATCTCGATCGTAGTGATACACATGTTCATGCCAAAAGATATAGGATAGTAATGATAGTACCACCTACTTGTGGCACTGCCACGTAAGTCATATCGGTATAAAACGCATGAAGAAGCTCCATGTTGATGGATCTTTGGGCTCACTCGTTTTTGAAAAGTTTGAGACATGCAAACCATGTCTATTGGTGTGTATGCATGAAGAAACTCCATGCAAATGGACCGTTTGGACTCACTTGATTTTGAATCACTTGAGACATGCAAATCATACCACATGGGCAAGATGACTGAAAGCCTCGTTTTCAGTAAAATGGAACTAGAAAGCAACTTGTTGGAAGTAATACATTTTGATGTGTGCAGTCCAATGAGTGCTGAGGCATGTAGTGGATATCCTTATGTTCTTACTTCACAAATGATTTGAGTAGATGTTGAGTACATTTACTTGATGAATCACGAGTCTGAATTATTGAAAGGTTCAAGTAATTTCAGGGTGAAGTTGATAGATCGTTGTGACAAGAGGATAAAATATCTATGATATGATCATAGAGATGAATATCTGAATTACGAGTTTGGCATAGAATTAAGGCATTGTGGAAATTGTTTCTCAACTGATACAGCCTGGAACACCATAGTGTGATGGTGTGTCCGAACATAATAACTGCACCCTATTGGATATGATGCATACCATGATGTCTCTTATCGAATTACCACAATAGTTTATGGATTAGGCATTAGAGACAACCACATTCACTTTAAATAGGGCACCACGTAATTCCGATGAGATGACATCGTATGTACTATGGTTTAGAGAAACCTAAGCTCTCATTTCTTAAAAGTTTGGGGCTGCGACGCTTATGTGAAAAAGTTTCAGGCTGATAAGCTCGAACCCAAAGCGAATAAATGCATCTTCATAGGACACCCAAAACAGTTGGGTATACCTCCTAATTCAGATCCGAAAGCAATAGAGATTGTTTCTTGAATCGGGTTCTTTCTCGAGGAAAAGGTTTGTCTCGAGAATTGAGTGGGAGGAAGGTGGAGACTTGATGAGGTTATTGAACTGTCACTACAACTAGTGTATAGCAGGGCACAAAGAGTTGTTCCTGTGGCACCTACACCAATTGAAGTGGAAGCTTATGATAGTGATCATGAGACTTCAGATCAAGTCACTCCCAAACCTCGTAGGACGACAAGGATGCATACTACTTCAGAATGGTACGTAATCCTGTCTTGGGAGTCATGTTGCTAGACAAAAATGAACCTACGAGCTATAGAGAAGCGATGGTGGGCCCGGATTTCGATAAATGGCTCGAGGCCATAAAATCCGAGAGAGGATCCATGTATGAAAACAAAGTGTAGACTTTGGTAGAACGATTCGATGGTCGTAAGGCTGTTGAGTACAGGTGGATTTTAAAAGGAAGATAGACAATGATGGTAAGTGTCACCATTGAGAAAGCTCGACTTGTCGTTAAGATGTTTCCCGACAAGTTTAAGGAGTTGACTACGATGAGACTTTCTCACACGTAGCGATGCTAAGAGTCTGTTGGAATTATATTAGCGATTACTGCATTATTTATGAAATCTTGCAGATAGGATGTCAAAACATTGTTTCCTCGACGATTTTCTTGAGGAAAGGTTTTATGTGATACAACCGAAAGGTTTTGTCAATCTTGAAAGATGCTAATAAGTATGCAAAGCTCCAGCAATCCTTCTAAGGACTGGAGTAAGCATCTCGGAGTTGGAATGTATGCTTTGATGAGATGATCAAAGATTTTGGGTGTATACAAAGTTTATGAGAAACTTGTATTTCCAAAGAAGTGAGTGGGAGCACTATAGAATTTCTGATGAGTATATGTTGTTGACATATTGTGGATCAGAAATGATGGAGAATTTCTGGAAAGCATATAGGATTATTTGGAAAGTGTTTTTCAATGGAAAGCCTGGATTAAGCTACTTGAACATTGAGCATCAAGATCTATAAGGATAGATCAAAATGCTTAATGGTACTTTCAAATGAGCACATACCTTGACATGATCTTGAAGGTGTTCAAGATGGATCAGTCAAAGAAGGAGTTCTTGCCTGAGTTGTAAGGTATGAAGTTAATACTTAAAGCTAGACCATGGCAGAATAGAGAGAAAGGACGAAGGTCGTCCCCTATGCTTAAGACGTAGGCTCTACAGTATGCTATGCTGTGTACCGCACCTGAAGTGTGCCTTGCCATGAGTCAGTCAAGGGGTACAAGAGTGATCCAAGAATGGATCACAGAACAGCGGTCAAAGTTATCCTTAGTAACTAGTGGACTAAGGAATTTTCTCGATTATGGAGGTGGTAAAAGAGTTCGTCGTAAAGAGTTACGTCGATGCAAGCTTAACACCGATCCGGATAGCTCTGAGTAGAGATACCGGATACATATAATGGAGCAACAATTTAGAATAGCTCCAAGTAGAACAGTTATTTGGATTAGCTCCAAATAGAACGTGGTAGCTACATCTAGGAGATGACATAGAGATTTGTAAAGCACACACGGATCTGAAAGGTTCAGACCCGTTGACTATAACCTCTCTCACAAGCATAACATGATCAAACCCAGAACTCTTTGGGTGTTAGTCACATGGGGATGTGACCTTGAGTGTTAATCACATATCGATGTGAACTGGATTATTGACTCTAGTGCAAGTGGGAGACTATTGGAAATATGCCCTAGAGGCAATAATAAATTGATTATTATTATATTTCCTTGTTCATGATAATCGTTTATTATCCATGCTAGAATTGTATTGATAGGAAACTCAGATACATGTGTGGATACATAGACAACACCATGTCCCTAGTAAGCCTCTAGTTGACTAGCTCGTTGATCAATAGATAGTCATGGTTTCCTGACTATGGACATTGGATGTCATTGGTAACGAGATCACATCATT
>NC_053025.1:12938535-12978934 GCF_003073215.2 Triticum urartu
AAAGAGAGTTCATAACATCAGCATCTGCTTTGCAGCAGGCCTTTTCACCTAGCAGTGCTCAAGGACATAATTCTTCTGTGCAGCAATGAGGATAATCCTCAAGTTATGGACCCATCCAGTGTAGTTGCTACCATCATCTTTCAACTTAGATTTCTCTAGGAACGCATTAAAATTCAAGGGAACGGTAGCACGGGCCATTGATCTACAACATAGATATGCAAAAACTATAGGATACTAAGTTCATGATAAATTAAGTTCAATTAATCAAATTACTTAAGAACTCCCACTTAGATAGACATCCCTCGAGTCATCTAAATGATACGTGATCCAAATCAACTAAACCATGTCCAATCATCACGTGAGATGGAGTAGTCATCAATGGTGAACATGTCAATGTTGATCATATCTACTAAATGATTCATGTTCGACCTTTTGGTCTTAGTGTTCCGAGGCCATGTCTGTACATGCCAGGCTCGTCAAGTTTAACCTGAGTATTCCGCATGTGCAAAACTGCCTTGCACCCGTTGTATTTGAACGTAGAGTCTATCACACCCGATCATCATGTGGTGTCTGTCGGTGTCAAAACCGGCGGATCTCGGGTAGGGGGTCCCGAACTATGTGCGGTCTAAGGTCGATGGTAACAGGAGACGGGGGACACAATGTTTACCCAGGTTCGGGCCCTGTCTTATGGAGGTAATACCCTACTTCCTGCTTGATTGATCTTGATGAATATTAGTATTTACAAGAGTTGATCTACCACGAGATCGTAATGGCTAAACCCTAAAAGTCTAGCCTGTCTGACTATGATTATTTATCTACGGACCTAGCCCTACGGTTTATATAGACACCGGAGGGATCCAGGGTTACATAAGGTCGGTTGCAGAGAAAGGAATCTTCATATTTGGTCGCCAAGCTTGCCTTCCACGCCAGGGAGAGTCCCATCTCGACACGAGTAGAGTCTTCGTCTTTGTATCTTCACAGCCCATCAGTCTGGCCCATGTCCAATAGGTCGGATGCCCGAGGATCCCTTAGTCCAGGACTCCCTTAGTAGCCCCTGAACCAGACTTCAATGACGAGGTGTCCGGCACGTAGATTGTCTTTCGGCATTGCGAGGTGGGTTCCCCTTTCTGAATACTCCAAGATAGTCTTCGGACATAATGAACGTGTCCGGAGCTGCAATACAAGTACCACACACAACCGTAGAGAACATAATATTGCACCAGTCCAATCCACTGACAACTTTTTGTAACGTGACATCACGTTTGCCCGATCATTATTTCGAACCGTTTCTTGTCCCACCGTTCCATGTTTCGAGGCGCGGTTTTTATTGGCACGTCTTGTCGAAGCAGAGATCGTGTCCCCTTATCGCGGGATTCTCATCAATACGAACGTGGATAACCCAACCGTTCCATTGGTATGATTCCTTAGGAATAGGTGGGTTTTCAGGCTTAGGTGGAGGCATTTAATATATGTTGCCTTTATAAAGGAGCCAAGGGCTGCCTTGTTTTGCGCCAACCTTTTCCTTCCCTTCCAACTTCGAGTTCTAGCACCCAAGGCTCGACTTCATCGCTTCAAGCTTCCCAATCATGTCCGGACCCAGCCCACAGGGGCGATGGGTGGCCTCCTTTGTTACGGAGGACATCATGAAGCTTCGTGCGGCCAGATACCTGACCGCAGAGATCCACCATAGGATCCCTGCTCGAGGACAGGTTATTCCAACTCCCAGATCTGGCGAGAGGTCGTATTCATCTCCGACTTCCTGCGAGGGCTAGGATTCGCTCTTTACCCCTTCGTCCGGGGGCTCATGTTTTACTACGGACTAGATTTTCACGATCTAGCCCTAGATTCTTTCCTTTACATCTCGACGTTCATTGCCACGTGTGAGGCCTCTCTCCGCATTGCCCCACACTTCGGCTTATGGCTCAAGACCTTTAGTGTTGGGGATATTACTGCTGGGCGTAAACCGGCCTATATGGGCTGGGTCAACTTCATCAGTAGTTCAAGAGTGCTAAAGCCCAAGAAGACAGACGAGGGCCTAAGGCCCGTGGTCGGTTTTAGACTTGTAGCTGTAAACCGGCATTTGTATAAACTTGTATTGTAAGTTAGGAATAAGGAGAGACCAACCCGGATACGAATATGGACCGGTGTTGGGACTCTGTGAACCGACGGGCGTCACCCGTGTATATAAGGGGACGACCCGGCGGCGGTTCAAGGAACAGACAACAACTCGAGACATAGGCGAAGCTTGTTTGCTCCCTAGTCATCGAAACCCCATCAATTCCATCACAACTAGACGTAGGCTTTTACCTTCATCGAAGGGGCCGAACTAGTATAAACTCTCTTGCGTCCCTGTGTCCGCTTTAACCCCTTCAAGCTAACCCGTCACGATGGCTCCACGACTAAGTCCTTTCTCTAGGACATCTGCCGTGACAAAACGACAGTTGGCGCCCACCGTGGGGCTATCGCACGATGGTTTCCGGTTCTTGGAGGGCCGCTTTGAAGGACTCGAGGGCTATGCTGTAGGCCGGATGACTAAGAGTCGTAGCGGCAAGCTCTACATCGACGACGCAGGCTGGGGCCCCGAGGCCGGCTCAGTTGAGTACAGGTACCGGGTCCCCTTTGGTGGCATTCACGTTTTCATTGGCAAGATCGGTGAACCGGGCCCTGAGCCGGACATCTGCACAGTTCACGTCAATCCGGAGACTATTTGCCCGGTTTGATCCTTGCTGTTACCATCCTATTATGGAGTAAACCGGTGTTCATCAACCCGGTTCGGCTATCAACTGCAAGTTGTCAGTATATGATCAGTTATAATCTGACGATTATTAACCCAGTCTGGTTGACTACAAGTCGCCAGTATTATATATGGATAATCCGGTGTCTATCATAACCCGTACGGTTTTATCATAAACCGGCACAATATGGAAGGAGTTATCAGTACTCAAGATTTGGGTTATCACCTTTACTACAAAAAGTTGGTAAAACCAACAATGATTCAATGTCACAGGTATGATATATTTCATATTTGATTATTCTTAAGTGCAGCCTTGGTTATAAACCCAGGTTATATGTTGGGCATTATGACCCGTCCGGCGTAAACCGCCAGGACACTTTAAACTTGTTGTATGCAGAAACAGGTTGAATAAAGCATGATTATAAATCACCGGTGTTTATTAAACCGGTAGTATGATCCGTTTATTAAACCGGCCTGGCTTTGGACTATAAGTCGCCAGTATATATTTGGATTGCTCCATTGGAATCATGCGCTTATAAATCATTGGGTTATATTATTCAAATAGCCAAACTTGGCTAAAATTTCATTATGATATTGAATGAATAAGGTTTTCATACCGGATTATATTATCTTGAATAGCCAACATGGCTGGATTTTTATTATTAAGGTTTTCAAAGTCGCTATAGCGCAATGTCTACTCTTTTATCAAAGGATATGATTTATTCTACAATGGAAGGAATAGTCCCGAGTCACTGCAGGCTTACAACCCGGCACTTGGGGGCTACATTATTCAAATTGAGATTACATGCAAGTCTCATGTCGCTGCAAGCATGCATCATGACACTTGGGGGCTAATGCAAAGTCATTTTTACTAGTCTTATTGAAGACCCGACTCATCATATTATAATGAGCCGGCCCTTGGGGGCTACCAATTGCTCCTGTCAACAATTCAAGGTACACAAGTTTTCCTCCATAATATTGAAGGATCCATTGCTCAGTTGGTAAAGCACAAAGCTCTTAACCTTGTGGACGTGGGTCCAAGCCCCATGATGGGAGTTACATCATATGATGTTATTTTCAATGAAGTATATATAAAGTCCCAGCTCAATATTATCTTACTGAGCTGGCCCTTGGGCTACACATCACTGCTAAAATCTACATGATTATATTTACAAAGTCCCTGCTCATTATTGCATAATGACCCGGCCCTTGGGGGCTACACTGATTGAAGTTTTTATAAGCAATTACAAGTCCCAGGTTGCTGCAAGCATGACAACCCGGCACTTGGGGGCTACATATATGGAGTATTCAGTTTATATGATTGAGATGAACAAACCGGATTTCTTCAAGGTTGAAACACTTATTGGAGCAAGTCTTAAGTTATCACTATGTTCTCCTCTTAAGACTTGGGGGCTACAGGTATTATGCATATAAAGGAGGAACATCTTCATTTTATCAGTTTTGAGCAAATCAGGAAGATCAATTACATGACCCGGTGTCGACAACAATTATGACCTGGTGCCATCAATATATAAACCGGCCATCACTAGTAGAAAAAGGGTCAAACGTGAAGCACATTAGTGCCGGTTTGAATTAGAGCCGGCACTAATGTGTACATTAGTGCCGGTTCGCGGCGATCAATAGTACCAGTTCGTGGCGAACCTTTAGTACCGGTGGGTTCATGCCACGTACTGGTACTAAAGGGTTGTGTCAGCCTGCGGTCAGGCTATGGCCCCACCATCACCATTTAGTGCCGGTTCTTACCACGAACCGGTACTAATGAGGTTATGGCAAGCTGTTTTTAGTCCCACCTCGCCAAGAGAGAGGCAGTATGAGCGGTTTATAAGCCGTGAGTGCACAGACAATGACGAAGAGTTGCAATGCTCACCTACATGTTGATTAGCTTCAAGCCTTGCGGAATAGCATAGATTGCACTGAGCTATGTGCAGTGCAGTCTACACTATTCCGAATGGCTTGAAGCAAATTAACCAGCATTGCACCTCTTTTTTATTTTTAATAACTTATTTGAACTCCGGACTTCTTTTGTGTTCAGTATGCAGCATTTAAAGCGACGTCATCAATTTCCAACATGTTCTGACATCATTTGTTGTTTTTCGGTCATTTACCTAATTGTTTAGAGAGCTAAATGACCGTGAAATTGAAAATCACTACAAAATGAATCCTGAAAATGTTGAAACTTGGCATGGTATCATCATATCACCCGCATAGCATGCGCGAAAGAGTAGAGAGGGTCACGGCAAAAACTGGACGCACTTCGTGTACAAACTGGACAAACTCTTTCCGAGTATCAGGGTTTCGGAGTCCGGAGTGGGTACTAATGTGCATCCCACCAATCAGGAAGAATCACACGGATCGTGTGTTTCTTTCTAGTTCTTGTGAGTCGTTGGATCAAAGGTGTGTTTCTTCCTAGCTCATGTGAGTCGTTGGATCAAAACTACCACAATCACTTTGTGAGCCAGATGACCCTATATATAGCCCACCTCTCGCTTTCCCTGCATAAGTCTTTCAGTTCATCGACTACATACATCTACCAGTTCATCGACTGCATACATCTACCAGTTCATCAACTGAATACAAATCATTCGGATTCGCCATCATACGTCCAACCGTGCATTTGATATGCATATATATGCATCACGAGCCACGGTTGGGCTGTATGATGGCGATACTGATTGGTTTGTTCTAGATCCGACATAAAAGGTTTGATACAACTTCTTTTTTGTGACATAAGAGCTATCTCTCCTCCTACCTATTTTAGTTACACAACTATCTATTTGTGCCAAATTTTTACTTTTGCTGTTGCTCTTGCATCATAAGCATCCATGTTAACTGGACTTACAAGTAATGCAATTTAACCAAACTATCTTGTGATCTTCGCCTAGAGAGAGGCAGTATGAGCGGTTTATAAGCCGTGAGTGCACAGATAATGACGAAGTGTTGCAATGCTCACCTACGTGTTGATTAGCTTCAAGCCTTGTGGAATAGCATAGATTGCATTGAGCTATGTGCAGTGCAGTCTACACTATTCCGAATGGCTTGAAGCAAATTAACCAGCATTGCACCTCTTTTTTATTTTTAATAACTATTTGAACTCCGGACTTCTTTTGTGTTCAGTATGCAGCATTTAAAGCGACGTCATCAATTTCCAACATGTTCTGACATCATTTGTTGTTTTTCGGTCATTTACCTAATTGTTTAGAGAGCTAAATGACCGTGAAATTGAAAATCACTACAAAATGAATCCTGAAAATGTTGAAACTTGGCATGGTATCATCATATCACCCGCATAGCATGCCGAACGAGTAGAGAGGGTCACGGCAAAAACTGGACGCACTTCATCTGTTACATGGCCACTTCAATGTTTTTTAAACTTATTTGAACTCCGGACTTCTTTTGTGTTCAGTATCTAGCATTCAAAGCAATGTCATCAATTTCCAACATGTTTTGACATCATTTGTTGTTTTTCGGTCATTTACCTAATTGTTTAGAGTGCAGCATTCAATTCCTAGAAGAAAATAAATAGAAGAAAATAAATAATGCAGAAAATAAAAAAACTATACAAAAAAATTACTCAAAAATAAATAGAAGAAAATAAATAGTGCAGAAAAGAAAAAACAATATAAAAAACTACTCAAAAATAAATAGAAGAAAATAAGTAATGCAGAAAAGAAAAAACTATATAAAAAATTTGTTGGCGCGCTACCCAGTGGGCCTGCCAGACCTAGGGTTTGCAAATGCAGACCCAGAAGGGCCAGCAGGCTCATAGGGCAGCGCGCCCTAATTAATTAGGCCCAGAAGCCTGCTATATAGAGGAGTTCGAAGAGGTAGCCGCGGCTGGGTTTATAAACCAGTGCGGCTGCCCTTCGCCGGGCGAGGTGGGACTAAACTTTGGGGTGGCAGCGCAAGGCCTTTAGTACCGGTTGGTGGCTCCAACCGGTACTAAAAGCCTTCGTTTCCCGCCGCTTGGCCTGGCGAAAATAGGCCTTTAGTACCGGTTGGAGCCACGAACCAGTACTAAAGGCCCATCCTATATATATAGCACTTACGAAAATTTCAGTTTCATCTCCCCACTTCGTCTCCAACCTCTCGCGAGACATCGTCGCGCGCGCCGCTCGATCCCGTCGTCGCCGCCCGTCGCCCGTCGTCCGTCGTCATCGTCGCTGTCCCCGCCGCCGCCCGTTGTCGTCGTCGTCGTCTCGCGCTGCCGCCCCGAACGCCGCCGCCGTCCGTCGTCTCGCCGCGGCCGTACGTCTCTCTCGCGCCCGCACACACATACACACACATACATACACACACATACACACACACACACCGGCACCCCCGCCCCGTACGCCGCCGCCCCCGCCCCGTACACCGGCGCCCCCGCTCGTACGTACGGGGCGGCGGCGTACGGGGCCGCACACACACACACATACCACACACGCATACAGACACACGTACACACATATACGTATACACACACATACACACACATACACACACACACACATTTTTTTACTTATTTTCTGTTTTTTAGAAAAGTTAATTAGATGATCGAATGTTAGATTAATGTCGAATGTTAGATGAATTAGCTAGCTAGATAGAAAAATTGTCGAACTAGAGATTAGAACAAGTTGAATAATTAATATAACTAGTTTATTTTTAGTAAGAAAATTTAGGTATATGAGATTTGAACTAGTTCAATAATTAATATAACTAGTTTATTTTTAGTAAGAAAATTTAGGTATATGAGATTTGAACTAGTTGAATAATTAATATAACTAGTTTATTTTTAGTAAGAAAATTTAGGTAATATGAGATTTGAACTAGTTCAATAATTAATATAACTAGTTTATTTTTATAAGAAAATTTAGGTATATGAGATTAGAACTAGTTGAATAATTAATATAACTAGTTTATTTTAGTAAGAAAATTTAGGTATATGAGATTTGAACTAGTTGCAATAATTAATATAACTAGTTTATTTTTAGTAAGAAAATTTAGGTATATGAGATTAGAACTAGTTGAATAATTAATATAACTAGTTTATTTTTAGTAAGAAAATTTAGGTATATGAGATTTGAACTAGTTGAATAATTAATATAACTAGTTTATTTTTAGTAAGAAAATTTAGGTATATGAGATTTGAACTAGTTCAATAATTAATATAACTAGTTATATGAGATTTGAACTAGAAAAGTTAAATATATAGTAGTGTCAATGAATATAGTTAGATATATTAATGTCAAATGTTAGATGAATATATATTTGGCTAGATATAGGTGTTTAATGTTTCACCTATATGAACATAGGAAATGTCATCTGACGACGAAAAAGATTTCATTTATGTGCGAACACTGTGAAGACCAGCGCGGCCTGTGCGACCAAAATTTCCTTGTTGATGGTAGGCGCTTCAGCATCAAGCTGGATGAGACATTCGAAGTTGATACAGTAAGTCACTTTGTCAATTATTATTTGAATGCAAAACTTATGCTTCATTTGCTTCAACTTATAATTTTAAATTTTCACTATTCTACTAGCGCATCCCCTGCCATGCAAGAATTTTTGTCTTGGATAAGATAGGTTTTAGTGCTATAGATGATATGGAGGTAAAGAGAGTTTACTTGAAGACGGAGCATGGGTATACTTTCAACGTCAAATTATATAATGGAGACACATACACCCATTTTGAATGCAAAACTTGGCAAGCACTATGCAAGGCTTATGCATTTGAGCCTGATATGGTTATCACCTTTGATATTCGTCCGGAAGATGATATTGAAGGTAATATAGACATCTGGGTCGATGTGCAAACGCCTCCAGTTCTACCATTTGGTGAGTTTTTCTCAACCATGCATGCATATGTTTATGTCTTATATAGTTTATTCAAAAATAGTTGACAACTAATTTGTATTGTCAGCTTATTTCGGTTCAAGCAAACATGTCCGGCGCTTGGTAGACAGGACCTACTACTGCCCCGGGGCTCAACTAAACTGCGAGGAGATAAGTCATTATGTTTCATGGCTTGAGGATCTTAATACTGTCAAGACAAATTTTTTTCCTAAACTTAGAAATGTTAGTACTCAAAACGTGCGACCAATGGTGATCGTATTGAACTACGGTCACATCTATAATCAAAAGATGGTAAGATTTTAAATATTTGTCCTTAATTAGTGCATCTTTTGCATACATTATTTTTGAAGCTAAACTTTCATTGCTTAGTATATTAATTACTATACGATGTTCTTCAACAGGGACTTCCGATGACAGTTGTGCCTCAGTGGATCGAGACAAAAGGTCGCATGTCAATGGTTAGCTTACGACCAAGATTTCCTACATTGCACATGAGTGCATTCAGGATTTCTGAAAGCGAAGAATGCTTAATAGTGAAAGATTGGAGCAAAATTGTTAACGATCGCAGAGAAGTACTAGGGGGCAGCAAGGAGAAGCGCAACCCAAGATTAGGAGACAGATTCATCTGCATGCTCCAGTATGATGAATCAGGAGAGCTATACATGTTCTATGTTCTCTACCTAGAGGAGCAGCAGGATCAGTAACTACTAGCTAGTTCATGCTCTTAATTAGTACTTGTCTCATGTCCGTGTCCTGAACTTCGATGTTGGTGATGATTATGTTGAACTTGATGATATCTTTGCTTCTGTTACAAAGTGAATGTTTCCTCTTTAAGCTAGCCAGCGTTGATGATGATTAGATAGCTAGCGGTAATGACTATGATGATTAAATAGTGGTAATTAGACGACTATGATGATTTTTAGCTAGCTAGAGTTTATATATTTATTATTATGCGATGATGATGATGATGATGATGATGATGATGATGATGATGACTACAACTCATTATAACGTAAAACAATCCTAAATTAAATTGATAACACAAATTTAATTGAAAAATACAAAATAAAACAAAAACCCACAACCATTTAGTACCGGTTGGTGTTACCAACCGGTACTAAAGGGCTCCCGGCCCCCGGAGCTGGCTCGTGCCACGTGGTTCCCCTTTAGCACTGGTTCGTGCTGAACCGGTACTAAAGGGGGGGGCTTTAGTGCCGAACCTTTAGTGCCGGTTCCTGAACCGGCACTAAAGGGCCTTACGAACCGGTGGTATTGCCCGTTCTGCACTAGTGCATTTTGTAATTATTAAACCGGCAAGTTTTACATCTTCAAACCGGCTGAATATCAGATAAGTATTTTCAGACCCATATTTCTTAAACCGGCGCTTTGGAGCTGACTCAAAGGAGTTATTCTTCACAATATTTCTCGGTGACAAACCAATGTCGGCAAATTGATTATGAAGCTGGTCTGTTGACCCGGATTTCCCAGAAGGAGGAAATAACAAGGACTTAAGGATGATCAGGTACCGGTTTACAAAAATTCTTAACCCGGAGCATAACCTGTCAAATTTGTTCTTGTGTTTATTTTGCAGCATAAGTTTACCATGAATAAATCCAAGCTAAACTTGGGGGCTAATGTCGGGGATATACCCCGCGGTGTAAACCGGCCGAAGTTAACCCGGCCGGACTTGGCAGTTTATCTGAAGACCCCGCTGACACTTGGTGAGTTACCGGCGACCCGCCCTGACCTGGCGGTTTACAAGCAACCCACCTGGTCATTATGACTCACTGGTGATCCGGCGTGCGGGACAGACGGATGACAAGGCCCAAAGCCCAGAAGGCCGGTTCACGTTTAACGGTGGGCCGGTTTAAGAGGAAAGGCATGAGGAATATTATCTTACAAGGAGTTAAGACCTGTACTTGTATCCGGTTTGTATTAGAGATAGACTAGTCCTAATCCTAATAGGACTCCACATGTAAACCTCCCCTTCAACATATATAAGGAGGGGTAGGAATCCCCAAAAGGGGACAAGATTCACAAGTTCCTCAAGTTGGACAAGTTAGGTTTAGACAATAGCTCTCAAGATAGAGCACTCTTGTAACCATGATCATCATCATCATCAATATCAATGAAGCAGGATGTAGGCTTTTACCTCCACCGTGAGGGGCTGAACCTGGGTAAAACATCGTGTCTCTCATCCCGCTCAACCCCTCTCAAGCTACCACATAGATGCGTTGGCCTCGCGACTAAGTCCTGACACTAAGGACATCTGCTGTGATAATTCCACGACAAGTGGTGTCATGTGAACATCGACTACATGATACTTCACCATTGTTTGGGCCTAGGGGAAGGCATTGGGAAGTAATAAGTATGATGGGTTGCTAGAGTGACAGAAGCTTAAACCCTAGTTTATGAGTTGCTTCGTAAGGGGCTGATTTGATCCATATGTGTCATGCTATGGTTAGGTTTACCTTAATACTTCTGTGTATGTGGATGCTTGCAATAGGGGTTAATCATAAGTGGGATGCTTGTCCAAGGAAGGCAGTACCCAAGCACCGGTCCACCCACATATCAAATTATCAAAGTACCGAATGCGAATCATATGCGTGATGAAAACTAGCTTGGCGATAATTCCATGTGTCCTCGGGAGCGCTTTCCTTTATATAAGAGTTTGTCTAGGCTTGTCCTTTGCTACAAAAAGGATTGGGCCATCTTGTTGCACCTTATTCAATTTTTATTACTTGTTACCCGTTACAAATTACCTTATCACAAAACTATCTGTTCGTACAATAATTTCAGTGCTTGCAGAGAATACCTTACTGAAAACTGCTTATCATTTCCTTCTGCTACTCGTTGGTTCGACACTCTTACTTATCGAAAGGACTACGATAGATCCCCTATACTTGTGGGTCATCAGTGACCTACTGTGACAAACACGTATCATAACGGAAGTGTATTTGTTTGTAGTGATGTATATCAAATATACCTTTGTTCACTTTGCCATCCTTCTTATCCGCCAAATACTTGGGGCAGTTCACTTCTAGTGACCAGTCCCTTTCTAGTAGAAGCACTCAGTTTCAGGCTTAGGTCCAGCTTTGGGCTTCTTACCGGGAGTGGCAACTTGCTTGCCATTCTTCTTGAAGTTCCCTTCTTTCCCTTGCCCTTTTTCTTGAAACTAGTGGTCTTGTTAACCATCAACACTTGATGCTCCTTCTTGATTTCTACCTCTGCAGCTTAGCATGTGAAGAGCTCGGGAATTGTCTTTCATCCCTTGCATATTATAGTTCATCACAAAGCCTTTGTAGCTTGGTGGCAGTGATTGAAGAACTCTGTCAATAACACTATCATCTGGAAGATTAACTCCTAGCTGAGTCAAGTGATTATGATACCCAATATTTTGAGTATGTGTTCGCTGATAGAACTGTTCCCCTCCATCTTGCAGCTATAGAACTTGTTGGAGACTTCATATCTCTCAACTCGAGCATTTGCTTGAAATATTAAACTTCAACTCCTGGAACATCTCATTATGCTCCATGGCGTTCAAAACGTCTTTGAAGTCCCGATTCTAAGTCGTAAAGCATGGCACACTGAACTATAGAGTAGTCATTAGATCGTTTTGCTAGACGTTCATAACATCAGCATCTGCTTCATAGCAGGCCTTTTCACCTAGCAGTGCATCAAGGACATAATTCTTCTGTGCAGCAATGAGGATAATCCTCAAGTTACGGACCCAGCCCATGTAGTTGCTACCATCATCTTTCAACTTAGCTTTCTCTAGGAACGCATTAAAATTCAAGGGAACGGTAGCACGGGCCATTGATCTACAACATAGATATGCAAAAACTATCAATACTAAGTTCATGATAAATTAAGTTCAATTAATCAAATTACTTAAGAACTCTCACTTAGATAGACATCCCTCAGTCATCTAAATGATACGTGATCCAAATCAACTAAACCATGTCCAATCATCACATGAGATGGAGTAGTCATCAATGGTGAACATGTCAATGTTGATCATATCTACTAAATGATTCATGTTCGACCTTTTGGTCTTCAGTGTTCCGAGGCCATGTCTGTACATGCCAGGCTCGTCAAGTTTAACCTGAGTATTCCGCATGTGCAAAACTGCCTTGCACCCGTTGTATTTGAACGTAGAGTCTATCACACCCGATCATCATGTGGTGTCTGTCGGTGTCAAAACCAGCGGATCTCGGGTAGGGGGTCCGGAGCTGTGCGTCTAAGGTCGATGGTAATAGGAGACGGGGGACACAATGTTTACCCAGGTTCGGGCCCTCTCTATGGAGGTAATACCCTACTTCCTTCTTGATTGATCTTGATGAATATGAGTATTACAAGAGTTGATCTACCACGAGATCGTAATGGCTAAACCCTACAAGTCTAGCCTGTCTGACTATGATTATGAGGATATATCTACGGACCTAGCCTCCGGTTTATATAGACATCGGAGGGATCTAGGGTTACATAAGGTCGGTTACAGAGAAAGGAATCTTCATATTGGTCGCCAAGCTTGCCTTCCACGCCAAGGAGAGTCCCATCCAGACAGGGTAGAGTCTTCGGTCTTTGTATCTTCACAGCTCCTCAGTCCGGCCCATGTCCAATAGGTCGGAATGCCCGAGGACCCCTTAGTCCAGGACTTCCCTCAGTAGCCCCTGAACCAGGCTTCAATGACGAGGTGTCCGGCGCGTAGATTGTCTTCGGCATTGCAAGGCGGGTTCCCCTTTCCGAATACTCCAAGATAGTCTTCGGACGTAATGAACGTGATCGGATCTGTAACACAAGTACCACACCCAACCGTAGAGAATATAATATTTACACGAGTCCAATCCACTGACAACTTTTTGTAATGTGACATCACGTTTGCCCGATCATTATTTCGAACCGTTTCTTGTCCCCGTTCCATGTTTCGAGGCGCGGTTTTTATTGGCACGTCTTGTCGAAGTAGAGATCGTGTCCCCTTATCGCAGGATTCTCATCAATACGAACGTGGATAACCCAACCGTTCCATTGGTATGATTCCTTAGGAATAGGTGGGTTTTCAGGCTTAGGTGGAGGCATTTAATATATGTTGCCTTTATAAAGGAGCCAAGGGCTGCCTTGTTTTGCGCCAACCTTTTCCTTAGCCCTTCCAACTTCGAGTTCTAGCACCCAAGGCTCGACTTCATCGCTTCAAGCTCCAATCATGTCCGGACCCAGCCCATAGGGGCCGATGGGTGGCCTCCTTTGTTACGGAGGACATCATGAAGCTTCGTGCGGCCAGATACCTGACCGCAGAGATCCACCATAGGATCCCTGCTCGAGGACAGGTTATTCCTACTCCCAGATCTGGCGAGAGGTCGTATTCATCTCTGACTTCCTGCTAGGGCTAGGATTCGCTCTTACCCCTTCGTCTGGGGGCTCATGTTTTACTACGGACTAGATTTTCACGATCTAGCCCTAGATTCTTTCCTTTACATCTCGACGTTCATTGTCACGTGTGAGGCCTCTCTCCGCATTCCCCCACACTTCGGCTTATGGCTCAAGACCTTTAGTGTTGGGGATATTACTGCTGGGCGTAAACGGCCTATATGGGCCAGGTCAACTTCATCAGTAGTTCAAGAGTGCTAAAGCCCAAGAAGACAGATGAGGGCCTAAGGCCCGTGTCGGTTTAGACTTGTAGCTGTAAACCGGTATTTGTATATAAACTTGTATTGTAAGTTAGGAATAAGGAGAGACCAACCCGGATACGAATATGGACGGTGTTGGGACTTTGTGAACCGACGGCGTCACCCGTGTATATAAGGGGACAGCCCGGCGGCGGTTCAGGACAACAGACAACAACTCGAGACTAGGCGAAGCTTGTTTGCTCCCTAGTCATCGAAACCCCATCAATTCCATCACAACTAGACGTAGGCTTTTACCTTCATCGAAGGGGCCGAACTAGTATAAACTTCTCTTGCGTCCCTGTGTCCGCTTTAACCCCTTCAAGCTAACCCGTCGCGATGGCTCCACGACTAAGTCCTTTCTCTAGGACATCTGCCGTGACAAAACCACGGCAGTTGGCGCCCACCGTGAGGCTATCGCACGATGGTTTAAGGTTCTTGGAGGGCTGCTTTGAAGGACTCGAGGGCTACGCTGTAGGCCGGATGACTAAGAGTTGTCGCGGTAAGCTCTACATCAACGACGCAGGCTGGGGCCCCGAGGCTGGCTCAGTTGAGTACGGGTACCGGGTCCCCTTTGGTGGCATTCACGTTTTCATTGGCAAGATCGGTGAACCGGGCCCTGAGCTGGACATCTGCACCGACCTCGTCGAGACGGCTCAGCATGCGCGATCCGCCCGGGCTAAACCGGCCATGAAGCGTGCCTTCGTGGTAGTCATTCATGGAGGAAGTTATGAGGATGGGATCGGAATCTCACGGCGAGACCGTCGTTTGTTCCGATGACGAGTCATTGACCGGGGAAACCGAATCTCTTTATCTGTTATAGGATGGCCGGATTGGGGGCTGTTCCGATGGCGACAGTATTCCGAACCCCTCTGATCTGCCCAACCGAGTCGGAATATTCATGGCCGGCACACAACAGTGCTTCATTCTTCGACCACTGCGGCAACAACCTCCGGTTCAGCAGCGGCGACGGCTGCCGGGGCAGGAGGTCCTGTGCGCCCGCCAGCTCAAGTTCTATCAGAGCTATTTGATGCATTGGCCGTGCTTATGGCGGAAGCTAATCCGGTGGATCAGGATGTCCACAACACGGAGATTGCAAAAGTAAAGGAACAGATCACCCAGGCCAAGGCGGATCTGGCAGCTGAGGACACCAGGATGGCCACAGAGCGGGTCGCTCTAGACGCACAAGCCTACAGGCTCATGCTGGACCAGAGCACGTCGCATGAAGTCATGAGGAGGAAGTACCGATCCCATTTGCCTCCGGTTTTCGAGGCCAGAGACCTTTTCAACACCCCGGGAGAAGGAGCCGGCAATCCGCTGGAGGGAAACCGGGCGGAAGCTCCTGGGACCGGTGCACCGGTTCAGTCTCGTCGGATGGACCCGCCTCGGCAAAACACCGTTATACCTCAGGCTGTTTTAACACCTCTGGGTCACTACCCCAACCCAATGGACAATCTCGATGCCGCTGCTGCACGGCTAGAGGCCATTCCAATTGAAGGTGACTCGCCGCAGGCAGTAGAGATGCGACGGGTCAAGGAGCTTCTGAGGACAGCTTTGGTCCAATAGGAAGCATACTCATACAGCCGCGACCGGATCCACTCAACCCCCCGTCCAAGCCGGAGCTATAGCGGACATATGGATGAACCGGCAGTGTCGAGTAATGAACGATGTGGAGCACCCCGTGGCAACAACCCGGCTGGTGGTGCTGATAACACTCAGGAAGTGGTGGACCGGGCCCGAGCACGCAGGGAGGCCGAGTTGGCCGCACAGCATCAGGCTCAGCAGCTCACGCTGGTTCGTCCAACTATCTCGATCGAACCTGGTGTTACTTCTAGTCCTTTGGGGGTGCCTTGCCTTGTCCCCGCTTTACGCAATGTGCGCTTGCCCAAGGATTTCAAAGGCCCGCGCAAAGTACCAAATTAGACGGCGGATCAACCTCCAGAGACATGGGTGGAGAGCTATGAGATGGCCATGGAGATGCTTGATGTGGATGACGCGGTGTGTGCGAAATACTTCACCATGATGCTTGAAGGAACGGCCCGTACTTGGTTAAAAAGCTTGCCGGCTAATTCTATCAGTTCATGGGCCCAATTGCGAGCCCGGTTTATCAGCAATTTCAAGGATACATGTAAACAGCCTATGTCGATAGTGGACTTAGCTGCCTGCGTCCAGGAGGAAGGAGAATCGACGACTCATTGGGTGCGCCGGGTTTCACAAGTGTTGCATTCATCAGACCGCATCAACGCTGACACCGCTGTATTAACCCTAGAAGGCAACTGCCGGTTTGGGCCCCTAAAGCTGAAGTTGGGACGGATGAAGCGTCATTGCACTGACATGGGGACCCTCATGGCTGCTTTGGTAAAGTATGCTGATTCTGATAGTACCAAGGATCCCGAATCTGATGATGACAAGGCAGGGAAGGGAAAGAGGAACAGCAACTCCAAAGGTCAGCAGCATCACTAGGCAGGCAATGGTGGTGGAGGCAAGCGTAAAGCGGATGGTAACATGGACTTTGTGGCTAATACCAACACGCAGGACAATGGCCAGCGACGCAAGGGTAAACCAAAAAATCGCAATGGGGCACCCAACCCTAACTTAGACCGCCAAAACTATCTACTGAGCCAGCCCTATCCAAGACATGGGACGAAGGAGGCGCCAACAAACCACCTTTGGAAGGATTGCTTCATTATGCAGGAGTTCAAGAATTCTAATGCTTTCCGGTATGATCACGGCTCCGGCGGTGGCTCAGGGTCCGGGCCGGGTTACGGTGGAGGAAATTCCGGTTCAAGATTTAATGGTAATCCGGGCGGACATAATGATCAAAATAGTCAGAACAACCAGGGTGGTTACAACCAATAGCAGCAACAGTCAGGTTACCAGAGCAACCCAAAGCAGTTGAATAGTGGGCAGTACCATGTTTTCACCACTAGCTTGGACAAGCGAGACCGGAAGGTTCAGAGGCGGGCAATTAACTCTGTGGAACCGGCCGTGCCCCGTTATCTGCGCTGGTCTGAGCAGTCGATCATATGGAGCAGAGAGGATCACCCTCCCCAGATTGATAATCCGGGTCAGTTGGCTCTGGTGGTGGCACCTCAGGTGGGAGGTTACAAGTTCACCAAAGTACTCATGGATGGAGGGAGCAGCATTAATATTTTATACTATGAGACCTTCCGTCGTATGGGACTAACAGATAAAAATCTCAAACCGTCTAATACGGTGTTCCACGGTGTAGTACCTGGCAAGTCAGCATATCCTGTTGGTAAGATAGCTCTGTAAGTGGCCTTTGGAGATGATCATGATTCCAGGTCGGAGACATTGACGTTTGAAGTGGTGAAAATCCAAAGTCCATATCACGCCCTGTTTGGGCGACCGGCCTACGCCAAGTTTATGGCACGACCCTGTTATGTGTATTTGCAGCTCAAGATGCCGGGTCACAAGGGGACAATAACGGTTCACGGAAGCCGCAAAATTGCTTTGGAGTGCGAGGAAGGAGATGCGGCCTATGCAGAGTCGCTTTGTGCCACCGAGGAGCTGAAGTATTATAAGGACAATGTTGATCCGGCAGACATGACTCCATTAAAGAAGCCAACTACGGAGCATGATCCGGCCCTGAAGTTCAAATCGGCAGCAGAAACTAAGCTTGTTGACTTTGTACCTAGTGATTCGTCCTAAGCAGTTCAGCATCAGTGCCAACTTGGATCCGAAAAGAAAGCGCTCATCGAGTTCATCCAGAGAATCGGGACATTTTTGCATGGAAGCGCTGTCGTGGTTTTGTCACGGCAGATGTCCTAGAGAAAGGACTTAGTCATGGAGCCATCGCGACGGGTTAGCTTGAAGGGGTAAAGCGGACACAGGGACGCAAGAGAGTTTATACTAGTTCGGCCCCTTCGATGAAGGTAAAAGCCTACATCTAGTTGTGATGGAATTGATGGGGTTTCGATGACTAGGGAGCAAACAAGCTTCGCCTATGTCTCGAGTTGTTGTCTGTTGTCCTTGAACCGCCGCCGGGTCGTCCCC
The DNA here is from genome assembly GCF_003073215.2 of Triticum urartu. NCBI lineage: Eukaryota > Viridiplantae > Streptophyta > Magnoliopsida > Poales > Poaceae > Triticum > Triticum urartu. The sequence continues at coordinate 12,956,803 of NC_053025.1, forward strand.
TTATATACACGGGTGACGCCCGTCGGTTCACAGAGTCCAATACCGGCTCATAGATGTGTCCGGTTTGGTCTCTACTTATTCCTAACTTACAATACAAGTTAACTACTAACGCCGGTTTACGGCTACAGGCCTTGAACCGACCATGGCCTTGAGCCCTCATCTGCCTTCTTGGGCTTTACATACTTAACTACTGACGAAGTTAATCCGGCCCAGACAGGCCGGTTTATGCCTAGTAGTAATATCCCCAACATTAGGCCCCAGATTGATTTGAACATGTTCATGTCAATCCTTTAGCAAAAATCTTCATCTTCAACATCTTCTCATAAATTGGTAAACCGCCATGATGTCATCTTCTCTGATTGCTGTAAACCGGAGTGACGTCACCTGTCATAACGAAGCTTATCCATTATGCTTCCTTGTTTAATAGATCTGCGGAAATCGAGGCGACAGCTCCGTTTCGTGGCCCCTTGATTGTTGCGCCTGACACATGTCCTTTTGCCTTATAAATAGGACCGAAGGGTCATTTCTTTTCTCCCATTCGTGCCTTTCTTCTTCGTCTTCCTCGCATCACCAGCCTCGGAGCTCCGCCGCCGTCGTCAACTTCTGCACCAACCTTAGCCGCTGCATCAACCTGAACACACCAGAGCACCGCGGCAACCTTCCGCGTCTTCCTCAACTCTGGTAAGCCTTCTGCTCTTCTCAACACAGATCTGTTCTAGGGTTTCGTGTTCTTGCAGTGTTCATCACCTATTCGTGTTCATATACTAGCTCCTGGATGCATCTGTGAATCCCTGCTCTCTGTGTAGCGGTAGCTTTTAGTGTCCGCCTTTAGTTTCATGCCCAAGACCATAGATCTCACATATATTTCTGCCCATTGATTCAATATTGTTCTGCTTTGAGCTTTTGAATATTTTTCTTATTTTCTGAACTTGCTTCAGATCCAACGCTGTAGAGAAATCTTGTGAAATCTGTTTCTGCATACTTATCCATCCGCAATCTCAGCTGTTTCAATGCTTAGATCAGGCAGTTTAACTTTGTAGAAAAAATTGCCAAACCGGTATATACCATTAGTCCCCTTGTTGAACCGCCAGTTGTTGTTGCTTCATAAAACTCCGGTTTAGATAGATCAGTCTCCGGTTTAACATTGCACATACCACTGTACCTTAATCAATGCATTTTTGAACCGGGATCATCTACCTTGTAGATTTCATCATGGCCAAGCAAGTATATGAGTGCAACTGGGTTCCTTCTCGCGTCACAGAGGCTCAACTGGACGATTTAGTCCTGATCGGCGCCTTAGGCAGCAAAGATACCATCCATTGGAGGGCTCCTGGCAAAGAATGCCCACCCACACCTCAAGAAGGAGAGGTCGTCGTTTTCGTAGATCACTTAGCCCGGGGCTTTAAGCCGCCCGGTTCTAAATTTTACCGGGACGTGTTAGCCGATTTTCAACTCCATCCACAAGATACTGGCCCCAACTCTGTTACAAACGTGTCACTTCCAAGTGCTCTGTGAGGCGTTCTTTCAAGAGGAGCCCACAGTGGAATTGTTCAGAGACTGTTTCCATCTAAACCGCCGTACTGAGTTTACTGACGGCTCCAATACGGAGTTGGGTGGCGTGGCGATTCAGAAAAGGAAAGAGGTCACATACCCTCACGCCAAACTGCACAGCCACCCCAAAGAGTGGAATCAAACATGGTTCTATTGCAAAGACACCTCCCCTGCTGGTGAAAATCCCTTGCCTGGCTTTCGTCCGGAGCGGCTCAGCAATACACACCCCTTTCCGCAAAGGTTGACTGCCCAGGAGAGAAGCAAATATGCTCCTCAACTGTCGAAGCTCAGAGCCTTTATGGCCAACGGTTTAACAGGGGTTGATCTCGCCCGCTGTTGGATATCATGGAGCATACTGCCCCTTAGTCAGCGCTCCGGTTTGATGTGCGAGTATACTGGCAGTGTTGATGATCCACTGCGACATTCCAACATCCAGCTCACCGATGAAGAAATCACAGAGGCTGTGAATAAGATGCTGAATGAACCGGAACACATCTGTGCTAAAACCGGCCTGCTTCCCTTCTGTGCCACCAACAAACCGCCAGCTGTAAGAGTTTGATTTTTCTTTTTGCTGAATCTGTTATTGATATATCTGGTCATTGTTTAATATCAGTGTCTGTGTAACCAGGGCAATGATCCGTTTTGGAGCAAGAAACTGCCGCAGGAGAAACCAGAAAAACCAGACAAACCGGAAAGGGCAACCCGGCAAAAGACTAAAGCTGTGAAGAAGACTGCCCACAGGAAAAGAACCACTGCATCCTCTAATCCGGCCCCTGATGATGATGTGGATAATCCGGACCTTGAGGTAGGGCTTGACTCACTTGGCTTATTTTTCATGCGTCTTATTGATGATGATATTTGTCAGGATGATGCCGAAGCCAGCCATGCTGATGCTGCAGAGGTAATTATTCTCTCTTCCGATTCAGAACCTTTGCCTTCACTAAAAATCCATCAGGCAAACCGGAAAGTTAAATTTTCTCATCCTCTTGCTTATTTGGATCCCAAATTTCTTATGAAGACCCAACAGCACGAAGCTCGTCGCACAACCCGGCACAGCGGCCAGGTAGTTACCTCCGCCGGTTTACCGAACAGTCCGGTTCGGAAACGCCGTTCAGAGGTCTCTAATTTGCTTGTCAGTGCTTGTCCTAAAGCGGGCTGCTTTCGTCAACCTCTTAATCCATCTGACTCCGATTACCAGGTTACTTCCCACTCATCCTCTGGCGAGTCATCGGCTACTCAGCTGCCACCGCTCAAAACGGTGCTTGGGTAAGCTATACTTATCATAATATTTGCAGCACATCGCCTTGGAACATATGCTGTATTTGATTTTGTTATTCCTTTCAGGGCCAAGCCTAGGCCAAGCAAGAAGGCTCGCCTGGACAAAGCGGCCGAAGAGGATGCCGTCCTTGAACCGGGCAAAACACCAGATCTTGAAGCGGCTATTCCTGAGGATATACCCAATGATCCACCGCAGCAAGACGACGATCTTATTGCTGAAGAGAGACCTATTGATACCTCAAATCCTGTCAATCAGCCCACAAGCTCCATCCGGATTGAGAAATCCACCGGTCCAACAAAGCCTACTGACAAGCCAACAGCCCCAGTGCAAACCGGCGATACCAAGGATGATGAGGTTGTCATTACTGGCATGGCCATACAGAGCCAAGCAATCCTGTCGCTTTGTCCAAACATTCTGCCAAGGAAGAATTTGCTGCCTTTGGCAAAGGCAAGTGGAATGCTGATCTGGCGACTTACGCTGCTCTGAACGCCCAAGATATCCATTCCGGCTACCTGAACCGGCTGTATACCAGTCGTGACTATGAAGCCGGTCTGGTTAACATGATGAAAGATAAATATGAGGTAACTTCCATATGCTCTTTCCTGCTTGTATGCTTCAATTCTTGCTGACTCTCCTAGCCCCCAAGGGCCTGGTTTGTAATCTTCTTTCAAACCGGGACTTACTAATATAAATCTTAATGCTTTGAAATTCGCTGATGTAGCCCCCAAGGGCCGGTTCAACTTAGCGTAGTTAAACCGGGACTTTAAGTAATTGAGATTGCCGCATCAGAATATATACGAGCAAATAGCCATTAGCCCCCAAGTGCCAAGTTGAATACTTGTATTGATCTTGGGACTTTGTAAGCAATTGAAAGATGAAGATCGAATATGCATTAGCCCCCAAGTGCCAAGTGCATAACTTGTTATGTGGTTGGTACTTCAATCCTTGTACCGTTTTGCTGAATCATATAACTGTCTGCATGCAGGCTGAGCTGAAGACGAAAGAAAGCCAAGTCGCCGATCTCCAAGAAAATCTGAAATCCCAACAAGCTGAAACCTCCAAAGCAAAAGAGGAATTAACCAGCGCTTTAAGCGCCATGGAACAGCTTAAGGAGAGCTTCAAGAAGAAGCGGGCGGATTGGGCCACTGAAAAATCCGCTTTAATCAAACGAGCAGAAGATGCCGAGGCTGCACTAAAACCGGTGGCGGATGAACTGACCAGCATAAAGCGGCACGTGCATGCCATGACCACTGCTATCTTTGGTAAGCCGGTTTGACTTCTGAATTGATTCTGCCGTCTTACAGAGCTGCCGGTTTGTTAACCCTTTATGATATTTCAGGGACACGCATTGGTCACTTGGGGTCAGATGTGCGGAAGAAATTGAAAGCCGCCTATACGTTGTCGAACAACTGTACACTGGTGCACAGCGGATCATCTGTACTGCATCCCACAACAAGCCGGCGCCCACCTTGATTCAGGACACTCTGATGAAACTGTCGGTGCTTCCTGCCCGGGTTGAAGAGCTGAAGAAATCTGCTGCTCGAACCGGTGCGATCAATGCCTTAATCCGGGCAAAAGCTTGGGTGCCGGATTTTGATCCTATTGAAGCGGCTCAGGGCTATCCCAGCTTGAAGGAAGACGGGTCAGAGTTTGGTGAAGCGGATCTGCGAGCAATAAACCGGGAGGTGCGTCCGCTAGCTTGTCAATTGGCTGAAGAAGCAGACTTGTCTCATTATCAAGCCCAATATGACAATCAAAACAAGCGAATAGCTGCACCAATTCATGAAGCGGAAAATCTTATCCCTCCAATCCGTAAGCATACTTACGCTCCCGATATTGACCCGTCGTTGCTGATCCATGATGAAGCTGTTTTTCAAGCATTAATGGGAATCGACTGGACAACTGTTGATTTCCAGCCGCTGGGTAGAGAAACTGAAGCTGAAGCGGCGCAGGATGACCCACAACCATCAGGCCAGGCTGGTGACCAAGCTTGAACCGGAAGCCGGTTTAAAACTGCTTCTCCTCTTGCGAAAAACAATGATCTTATTGTGGGCACCGTGTTGCCTTGTAATAGGCTAGCTGATACTTTTGATGTTGATATGCCTTCGTGCATAATTACTGCAACTTGCTCTTCCTTTGGGTGATGAACTTTCCAAAGTACTTTCTGCAATAAAAAATCTTCAAGTGCCACCGCGGTTGTACCGTCAGGCGGAATATGATGTCTGCATACATGAAATCAAAACATCCGAATTTTTTAAGTATATGACCAAATTTTTGAGATACATAATACCTGCCATCGTTGAGCGTGAAGTTGGCTTGGCCAATCTTGAAGCGGAGTTTTATAAACCCACACTGTTGGAGGAGATAGCAGCTCCCATATATATATGACGCCGGTTTACCATGTAAACCGTGCCGGGTTATAATAAACACCGTGTTACTCCATAAGAGGATGTTAACAAAAAAGATCAAACCGGGCAAATAGTCTCCGGATTGAAATGAACCGTGTTCCGTCAATTGACAGTGTGAACCGGTTGAAAACTTTGTCGGTTTAAAAAGCAATAAAAAGAAAGAAATATCTTTCAAAGAAAAGTGTGAAGCAAAGGCAATGACAAAACCGTTTGCAAAAAAAGGCTTTATTTGAGCTGATCAGATGGCGTTACCATGGCCGAACACGACCAAGCTCCCGATAGGTGTAACTATGGTTCTAGTCAGCCAGGTCCCCAAATGAAACCGTGGCATTTATGCCGATCAAGTGGCATGGCAATGGTTCGGGTTCGACCAAGCCCCCAAGTGATTCTGTGGCCTTAGGCCGATCAAGAGGCATGACTGGTTCAGACGTGACCAAGTCCCCAAGTGATCTGGTGGCTCTCGCCTATCAAGAGGTATGTATTGGTTCGGACACGACCAAACCCCCAAGTGATATAACATGATGCTTTTAAAAAGCTAACTCAAGGGGTAAACCGGAGGCCGCTTTAGAACAACTCCGTGTAACCACACATGATGTAAAAGAACAGATACCCCGCTTTAGCTGAGGTTCCGGTTTATTATATTTAATCATAATATATACATCGTCGTAATATGTACATAAGTAGAGCCAGTGGCTCAGGTATAGTAAGGCCGAAGATGAGCTATGTTCCACGGCCTGTTGGTCTCCTCCTCTGATGTACGTGAGTCTTTATGCTCTCGAATATCGATCAGATAGTATGACCCGTTGTGCAGATTCTTGCTGACCACGAAAGGCCCCTCCCAAGGTCGGGGATAGCTTATGCATATCAGTCTGATCTTGGATGAGCCGAAGCACCAAATCTCCTTCCTGAAAGGTTCTGGTTCTGACTCGGCGACTGTGATAACGACGAAGATCCTGTTGGTAAATCGCCGAGCGGGCAGCTGCTATGTCACGTTCTTCATCCAACAGGTCCAAAGCGTCTTGCCGTGCTGTCTCATTTGTCCGCTTCAACATAAGCCGCCACACGGGGTGAATCATGACGGATATCACTGGGGAGAACCGCCTCCGCTCCGTAAACCATGAAGAACGGTGTGTATCCTGTTGATCTGTTGGGTGTAGTATTGATGCTCCATAACACAGATGGTAACTCTTCTACCCAACAACCCGGTGTTCTCTGCAAAGGAACCATAAGCCGGGGCTTGATGCCTCTCAAGATCTCTTGATTAGCCCTTTCTGCTTGACCATTGGACTGTGGTGTGCCACTATGAAAGTCAAGCCGGATGTGCTCCCGTTCACAGAACTCCTTCATGGCACCCTTGGACAAATTGGTACCATTATCTGTGATGATACTGTGTGGAAAGCCAAACCGGAAAATCACTTTTTTGATGAACTGAACCGCCGTGGCCGCATCACACTTGCTAACAGGTTCTGCCTCCACCCACTTTGTAAACTTGTCAACCGCCACAAGGAGGTGGGTCTTCTTATCTTTGGACCTTTTGAAAGGCCCAACCATATCCAGCCCCCAAGTCGCAAACGGCCAAGTAATTGGAATCATTCTCAATTCTTGAGCCGGTACATGAGCACGTCTTGAAAACCTTTGGCAACCATCACATCGTCTGACCAGATCCTCCGCATCAGCATGAGCAGTTAACCAATAGAAGCCATGGCGAAACGCTTTAGCCACCAGAGATTTTGAACCGGCGTGGTGACCACAATCTCCTTCGTGGATCTCACGCAAAATTTCACGGCCTTCTTCAGGAGACACACAGCGTTGAAACGCCCCTGACACACTGCAATGATGCAACTCGCCGTTGATAATAGTCATGGACTTGGATCGCCGGATTATCTGTCGGGCCAGAGTCTCATCCTCTGGTAACTCGCCCCGGTTCTTGTACGCCAGGTAAGGAAGCGTCCAATCCGGAATAACATGAAGAGCTGCCACCAATTGAGCCTCCGGATCAGGAATAGCCAAATCCGCTTCACCAGGGATCTTGACCGACGGGTTGTGCAGCACATCCAGAAAAACATTGGGCGGGACCGGTTTGCGCTGAGAGCCCAGCCGGCTTAAAGCGTCCGCCGCTTCATTTTTCCGCCGGTCCACGTGGTCCACCTGATAGCCTTTAAAATGACCTGCAACAATATCCACCTCACGACGATATGCTGCCATGAGTGGGTCCTTGGAGTCCCAAGTGCCAGACACTTGCTGAGCCACGAGGTCCGAGTCACCGAAGCACTTAACTCGACTTAGATTCATCTCCTTAGCCATCCGGAGACCATGGAGCAAGGCTTCATACTCAGCTGCATTGTTAGTACAAGGGAACATTAAGCGGAGAACGTAACAAAACTTATCACCTCGTGGGGAAGTTAATACGACTCCAGCCCCCGAGCCTTCCAATTGCCTGGATCCGTCAAAATGGATGGTCCAATATGTGTGATCCGGCTTTTCTTCAGGTGCTTGCATTTCCGTCCAATCATTGATGAAATCAACAAGTGCTTGAGACTTAACTGCCGTCCGAGGCACATACTTCAAACCGTGCGGCCCAAGCTCTATAGCCCACTTGGCAATCCGGCCAGTTGCTTCCCGGTTCTGGATGATATCCCCCAAAGGAGCAGAACTGACCACCGTAATTGGGTGCCCTTGGAAGTATTGTTTAAGCTTCCGGCTTGCCATAAAAACTCCATACACCAGCTTCTGCCAATGCGGATACCTTTGCTTGGACTCAATGAGTACCTCGCTGATATAATAGACCGGACGTTGAACCGGATGCTCCTTACCTGCCTCCTTTCGCTCCACCACAATAGCACGCTGACCGCCCGAGCATTAGCAGCAACATATAGCAGTAACGGCTCCTTGTCAATGGGAGCGGCGAGCACAGGCGGATTGGCCAATTGCCGCTTTAAGTCCTCAAATGCTTCATCAGCAGCAGAACTCCAGACAAACTGATCCGTCTTCTTCAACATCTGATACAAAGGGATTGCCTTCTCACCAAGGCGACTGATAAACCGGCTTAACGCGGCAATCCGGCCTGCCAGGCGTTGAACATCATTGATACACTTCGGTTTAGCCAGGGAGGTGATGGCTGTGATCTTCTCCGGATTAGCCTCAATTCCCCTATTGGACACCAGAAAACCCAATAACTTGCCCGCCGGTACACCAAAGACACACTTGTCCGGATTAAGCATCATCTTGTATGTCCTCAGGTTATCAAAGGTTTCCTTCAAATCATCAATCAGAGTCTCCTTCTCCCTGGATTTAACCACGATATCATCCACGTAAGCATGTACATTACGGCCAATCTCGTTTGTGAAGACAATTTTGCACACACGTTGATAAGTTGCCTGGGCACTCTTGAGCCCAAAGGGCATAGACACATAGCAGAAGGCTCCAAAGGGAGTTATGAATGCCGTCTTCTCCTGGTCCTTAACTGCCATTTTGATCTGATGATAGCCAGAATATGCATCCAAAAAACTTAAACGCTCACAACCCGCCGTAGCATCAATAATTTGATCAATACGGGGGAGGGCAAAAGGATCTGCTGGACAAGCCTTATTAAGATCTGTGTAATCCACACACATGCGCCAGGTGCCGTTTTTCTTAAGGACCAGCACCGGATTGGCAAGCCACTCAGGGTGAAAACTTCAATAATAAAGCCAGCTGCTAAGAGCCTGGCTACCTCTTCTCCAATCGCCTTGCGTCTTTCTTCGTTAAACCGGCGGAGGAACTGTTTCACCGGTTTGTATTTAGGATCCACATTAAGGGTGTGCTCAGCGAGTTGCCTCGGTACACCTGGCATGTCAGAGGGCTTCCATGCAAAAATGTCCCGATTCTCACGGATGAACTCGATGAGCGCGCTTTCCTATTTCGGATCCAAGTTGGCACTGATGCTGAACTGCTTGGACGAATCGCCAGGTACGAAGTCAACAAGCTTAGTTTCTGCTGCCGATTTGAACTTCAGGGCCGGATCATGCTCCGTAGTTGGCTTCTTTAATGGAGTCATGTCCGCCGGATCAACATTGTCCTTATAATACTTCAGCTCCTCGGTGGCACAAACCGACTCTGCATAGGCCGCATCTCCTTCCTCGCACTCCAAAGCGATTTTGCGGCTTCCGTGAACCGTTATTGTCCCCTTGTGACCCGGCATCTTGAGCTGCAAATACACATAACAGGGCCGTGCCATAAACTTGGCGTAGGCCGGTCGCCCAAACAGGGCGTGATATGGACTTTGGATTTTCACCACTTCAAACGTCAATGTCTCCGACCTGGAATCATGATCATCCCCAAAGGCCACTTCCAGAGCTATCTTACCAACAGGATATGCTGACTTGCCAGGTACTACACCGTGGAACACCGTATTAGACGGTTTGAGATTTTTATCTGTTAGTCCCATACGACGGAAGGTCTCATAGTAAAAGATATTAATGCTGCTCCCTCCATCCATGAGTACCTTGGTGAACTTGTAACCTCCCACCTGAGGCGCCACCACCAGAGCCAACTGACCCGGATTATCAACCTGGGGAGGGTGATCCTCTCTGCTCCATATGATTGGCTGTTCAGACCAGCGTAGATAACGGGGCACGGTCGGTTCAACAGAGTTGACTGCCCGCCTCTGAACCTTCCGGTCTCGCTTGTCCAAGCTAGTGGTGAAAACATGGTACTGCCCACTATTCAACTGCTTTGGGTTGCTCAGGTAACCTGACTGTTGCTGCTATTGGTTGTAACCACCCTGGTTGTTCTGACTATTTTGATTATTAATGTCCGCCCGGATTACCATTAAATCTAACCGGAATTTCCTCCACATAACCCGGCCCGGATCCTGAGCCACCGCCGGAGCCGGTGATCATACCGGGGGAAAGCATTAGAATCTTGAACTCCTGCAATAAATGAAGCAATCCTTCCAAAGGTGGTTTGCTGCGCCTCCTTCGATCCCATGTCTTGGGACAGGGCTGGCTCAGTAGATAGTTTAGGCGGTCCGGGTTAGGTTGGTGCCCCAAGTTGCGGATTTTCGGTTTACCCTTGCGTCGCTGGCCATGGTCCTGCGTGTTGGTATTAACCACAAAGTCCATGTTACCATCCGCTTTACGCTTGCCTCCACCACCATTGCCTGCCCAGTGATGCTGCTGACCTTTGGAGTTGCTGTTCCTCTTTCGCTTCCCTGCCTTGTCATCATCAGATTCGGGATCCTTGGTACTATCAGAATCAGCATACTTTACCAAAGCGGCCATGAGGGTCCCCATGTCATTACAAGCAATGACGCTTCATCCGTCCCAACTTCAGCTTTAGGGGCCCAAACCGGCAGTTGCCTTCTAGGGTTAATACAGCGGTGTCAGCGTTGATGCGGTCTGATGAATGCAACACTTGCGAAACCCGGCGCACCCAATGAGTCGTCGATTCTCCTTCCTCCTGGACGCAGGCAGCTAAGTCCACTATCGACATAGGCTGTTTACATGTATCCTTGAAATTGCTGATAAACCGGGCTCGCAATTGGGCCCATGAACTGATAGAATTAGCCGGCAAGCTTTTTAACCAAGTACGGGCCGTTCCTTCAAGCATCATGGTGAAGTATTTCGCACACACCGCGTCATCCACATCAAGCATCTCCATGGCCATCTCATAGCTCTCCACCCATGTCCTCTGGAGGTTGATCCGCCGTGTAATTTGGTACTTTGCGCGGGCCTTGAAATCCTTGGGCAGGCGCACATTGCGTAAAGCGGGGACAAGGCAAGGCACCCCCAAAGAACTAGAAGTAACACCAGGTTCGATCGAGATAGTTGGACGAACCGGCGTGAGCTGCCGAGCCTGATGCTGTGCGGCTAACTCGGCCTCCCTGCGCGCTCGGGCCCGGTCCACCACTTCCTGAGCGTCATCAGCACCACCTCGGGTTGTTGCCACGGGGTGCTCCACGTCGTTCATTACTCGACACTGCCGGTTCATCCATATGTCTGCTATAGCTCCGGCTTGGACGGGGGGTCGAGTGGATCCGGTCGCGGCTGTACGAGTATGCTTCCTGTTGGACCAAAGCTGTCCTCAGAAGCTCCTTGACCCGTCGCGTCTCTACTGCCTGCGGCGAGTCACCTTCAATTGGAATGGCCTCCAGCCGTGCAGCAGCAGCGACGAGATTGTCCATTGGGTTGGAGTAGTGACCCGGAGGTGTTAAACAGCCTGAGGTATAACGGTGTTTTGACGAGGCGGTCCATCCGACGAGGCTGAACCTGGCTCACCGGTCCCAGGATCTTCTGCCTGGTTTCCCTCCAGCGGATTACCGGTTCCTGCTCCTGGGGTGTTGAAAAGGTCTTTGGCCTCGAAAACCGGAGGCAAACGGGATCAGTACTTCCTCCTCATGACTTCCTGCGACGCGCTCTGGTCCAACATGAGCCTGTAGGCTTGTGCGTCTAGAGCGGCCCGCTCTGTGGCCATCCTGGTGTCCTCAGCTGCCAGATCCGCCTTGGCCTGAGTGATCTATTCCTTTATATTTGCAATTTCCGCGTTGTGGATGTCCTGATCTGCCGGATTAGCTTCCGCCATAAGCACAGCCAATGCATCAAATAGCTCTGATAGAACTTGAGCCGGCGGGCGCACAGGGCCTCCTGCCCCGGCAGCCGTCGCCGCTGCTGAACCGGAGGTTGTTGCCGCAGCGGTCGAAGAATGAAGCGCTGCTTGTGTGCCGGCCATGAATATTCCAACTCGGTTGGGCAGATCAGAGGGGTCCGGAATACTGTCGCCATCGGAACAGCCCCCAATCCGGCCATCTTGTAGCTGATAAAGAGATTCGGTTTCTCCGGTCGATGACTCATCATCGGAACAAACGACGGTCTCGCCGCGAGATTCCGATCCATCCTCATAACTTCCTCCATGGATGACTCCCACGAAGGCACGCTTCATGGCCGGTTTAACCCGGGCGGATCGCGCACGCTGAGCCGTCTCGACGAGGTCGGTGCAGATGTCCGGCTCAGGGCCCGGTTCACCGATCTTGCCAATGAAAACGTGAATGCACCAAAGGGGACCCGGTACCCGTACTCAACTGAGCCGGCCTCGGGGCCCCAGCCTGCTGCGTCATGTAGAGCTTGCCGACGACTCTTAGTCATCCGGCCTACAGCGTAGCCCTCGAGTCCTTCAAAGCGGCCCTCCAAGAACTTGAAACCATCGTGCGATAGCCCCACGGTGGGCGCCAACTGTCGTGGTTTTGTCACGGCAGATGTCCTAGAGAAAGGACTTAGTCGTGGAGCCATCGCGACGGGTTAGCTTGAAGGGGTTAAAGCGGACACAGGGACGCAAGAGAGTTTATACTAGTTCGGCCCCTTCGGAAGGTAAAAGCCTACGTCTAGTTGTGATGGAATTGATGGGGTTTCGATGACTAGGGAGCAAACAAGCTTCGCCTATGTCTCGAGTTGTTGTCTGTTGTCCTTGAACCGCCGCCGGGTCGTCCCCTTATATACACGGGTGACGCCCGTCGGTTCACAGAGTCCCAACACCGGTCATATTCGTATCCGGGTTGGTCTCTCCTTATTCCTAACTTACAATACAAGTTTATATACAAATGCCGGTTTACAGCTACATCTAGAAATACTGTAACACCCTCGATGGCGACTATAGCTCCCACGTGTCGAGGCACGACTTAGAGACATAATCGCATTGAAGGCATATGTCGCAAGTTAGGCAATCTTCACAACATCCCATGTAATAATAATAAAAGGGGAGATAACATAGTTGGCTTACACTCGCCACGTCAATCAAGTACATAAATAACATTACATCATCCAAACACTCATGGCCCGACTACGGCGCCAAAATAAAAGAGAACCCAACATGCGACAACGTCCCAATCACCCCCAACTGGGCACCACTACTGATCATCGGGAAAGGAAACGTAGTATACGTTGAGAGTCTTCGTCGAACTCCCACTTGAGCTCATACGCGTCTCCTGGAAGCGGAATCATCAGGCCCTGCATCTGGTGTAATAGTAATCTGTGAGCCATGGGGACTCAGCAATCTCGCACCCTTGAGATCAAGACTATTTAAGCTTATAGGTAAGACAAGGTAAATATGTGGAGCTGCAGCAAGCGATTAGCAAGTATGGTGGCTAACTTAAACGCAAAAGAGAGCGAGAAGAGGAGGCAAAGCGCAAGCGAGAAACTAGAGAGCAACCTGCGCAAACATAACTCCAACACCTTGTCCACTTCCCAGACTCCACCGAGAAGAGGCCATCGCGGTAACACACTCAGTTGATTCATTTTAATTAATTAAGGTTCAAGTTATCTACAACCGGACATTAACAAATTCCCATCTGCCCATAACCGTGGGCACGGCTTTCGAAAGTTCAAATCCCTGCAGGGGAGTCCCAACTTAGCCCATGACAAGCTCTCACGGTCAACGAAGGAATAGACCTCCTCCCAAGACGTTTCGATCAGACTCGGTATCTCGGTAATTCAAGACACTTCGACAGGTTAAAACAAGACAGCAACACCGGCCGAATGTGCCGACAAATCCCGATAGGAGCTGCACATATCTCTTCTCAGGGCACACTCAGATTGTCCTAGGTACGGGTAGGCCAGCCCAGAGTTGCCCCTGGTGGCCACCGGTAGCTGACAGGTGGACCAACACTCAGAGGAGCACTGGCCCGGGGGGGGTAAAATAAGATGACCCTTGAGTCTGCAGAACCCAAGGGAAAGAAAGGCTAGGTGGCAAATGGTAAAACCAAGGTTGGGCATTGCTGGAAAAGCTTTAATCAAGGCGAAATATCAAGGGGTTCCCATTATAACCCAACCGCGTAAGGAACGCAAAATCCGGGAACATAACACCGATATGACGGAAACTAGGGCGGCAAGAGTGGAACAAAACACTAGGCGAGAGGCCGAGCCTTCCACCCTTTACCAAGTATATAGATGCATTAAGATAACATAGCAATATAATGATATCCCAACAAGTAAATAAAAGATGTTCCAACAAGGAACGGCCTCCAATCTTCACCTGCAACTAGCAACGCTATAAGAGGGGCTGAGCAAAGCGGTAACATAGCCAATCAACGGTTTGCTAGGACAAGGTGGGTTAGAGGTTTGACATGGCAATTTGGGAGGCTTGCAATCAACTGGTAGGCATCATAGCAATGGCATAGCAAAAGAGCGAGCAAACTAGCATAGCAAAGATAGTAGTGATTTCGAGGGTATGATCATCTTGCCTGCACAGTTGTCAGAGTTGACTGGATCCTCAAAGCAAACTCAACGGGCTCCTCGTTAGCGAACTCGTCTCCCGGCTCTACCCAAACAAGACAAACAAGCAACAAGGACACAATCAACCACGTGCAAACTCAACACACAATGCAATATGATATGCTATGCGGGATGCGATGCGGGATGCAATGCAAGATATGACAGGAAATGCATGAACCTGGCCTCAACTTGGAAATCCAAGTGTGCCACTGGAAAGATGAGATGAAATCGCTTGAAAACGATATAAAGAACGCCGGAATCGGAGTTACGGTTTGGAAATGGCAAGCGATTCAAAAATGACACCGGTCTGCGATTTACAGCAAGTAGGCATCTAAATGCAATGAAATGAACATGCTACAGCCCCAAACATGACAACAAAATATACATGGAGGGATGCACACAAGATGCTTAACAAATCTAGCACTGAGCTACGGCCAAATCATCCATTAACAGGTTCACACAGCATGGCAAAAAAATGCATATGACAAACAGATATCAGACTTAGATGAAATAACATCCTTTACTTAGTCTGGAATTGGCAGATAACATACCTATGCCCACTGTGTTGGGCTAACAAACACAACAAACTGTTATCACAGGCGCGACCTGAACATGACAAATAAGAGCATGGAATGGTGGGTTCAGCTTCCTTCTATCTCATTTCTCCCCGCATCGGGGCCGGCATAGAGATATCATATTTGCATTTTGGTTGGTGCGGTGTTGGGTTCTTGGTGTTAGGCTACGAACGGTGGTTGGCCTTGTTGGGTCGAATCTGCCGACACTTGTGCAGCCATGTGCCGTCCCATGCGATCACTACTCATCTTTGCTACAAGCTGAACAAGTCCTGAGTGATCACGCTCGTAGTCAAAGAATACAAGAGTTCACTACAAGTCATAGAAGGCATAGCATAATAGACACATAATCAGCCAGTTATGCCACAAAACACTTGAGCTGAACCAACGGGGATGCTTGCAAAACTATAACTACGAAGGCATGTTTACGAGCTCGATGCACTCCACGGTGCAAGTCATGAGAAAAAGCATACATCCCTAAAGAAGGCACAAAATACAAGCTATACATGGCAAAGAACAATGGCATAGCATGCACGGAGCAACTACAATAACATCGGCAAAATCGCAAACAAGTTGACGATCTGCCCAGATTCACAACGAAGCAAAAGTAGAGCTCGATTGACTCAAGCTAGGGTGCTCCATAATTGCAAACAAAGACATGGATGGAATATAGCACTACAATATTAACAAAACTTCCCTTACTGATCATCCTCAAAAGAGGCACGGATCACTAGGAAACAACATGAACATATGGCATCATGAGATAAACAATCCCAGGACTTAGTGAAATCACTAAGTCCCTGAAAACAGAATTAGCAAGTGCACCACTTTGCAAGCTTGCACAAGTCACCACACACATCCTAAAATTACATGGGCTGCACCTATGGAAATATGACAAAACCATTAACAAAACATATGTAGAACTCACGGGCATAGCATGCACACATTAATCATGGCAAAAAAGACAAAAGTGCTAAATGGAGTAGCAGATCTAACAATTAACTCAAGTATCCCTCTTCTAACAGCATTTCGGGCATCAAGATGAGCTCAAATGAAAATGATGCAATGGAATGAAATGATGTACCCTCTGAGATGAACATTTTGATATGCTATATGCCCAAATCGGAGCTACGGACGCAAAGTTACGGAGCCGCGAACATGAGCATATGGATCAAGAATTCTGGGACTTAGAAATAAAAACACCTCGCGGGATCTAGGGTTACTGTAGCTGCGAACCGGATCCAGATCGGGCGCGCCTCCCGAGGAAACCGGCGGGGTACTGTAGCTCCAGCGAGGCCGGCTCGTCGCCGGCGAGACGAGGGAGAGGCGAGGCCGGGTGGCGCGGCCGGGCGGCGCGGGCAGCGCGACGGGGCGGCGGCCGGCGACGCGTCGGGCGGGGGCGGCGCTGCGGAGCGCCGGGCGGAGAGGCGGCGGCGGCCGGGCGGCTAGCAGCGGCGGCGGCCGGGCGCGGGAGCTTCGGCCGGGCGGCGGGGAGCTCCGGCCGGGCGCGAGGAGGCGGTGGCGGCGGCTGGGCCCGGGGGGCCGGGGACGGGCCGAGCGGGCCCGCGCGGGGTGCGGCGGCGATGTGGGCACGCGGCGCCACGTGGCGGTCCGTGGATGGCTGGCGGCGGAGCGGACAATGTCCGGCCGTCCGGATTTTGTCCGGCGGTCGGAGGAGGAGAGGGGCTAGGGTTTCGTCCGTGATTCGAATGGGGAGATATATATAGGCATAGAGGGAGCTAGGAGAGTCCAAATGAGGTGCGGTTTTCGGCCACGCGATCGTGATCGAACGCTCTAGAGACATGGAGCAGAGTTTGGTGGGTTTTGGGCCAAATTGGAGGGGTGTTGGGCTGCAACACACACAGGCCTTTTCGGTCCCTCGGTTAACCGTTGGAGTACCAAACGAAGTCCAAATGGTACGAAACTTGACAGGCGGTCTACCGGTAGTAAACCAAGGCCGCTTGGCAAGTCTCGGTCCAATCCGGAAATGTTTAATCCCCACACACGAAAGAAAGCTAGAAATGACCACCGGAGAAGAACGAAGCGCCGGAATGCAAAACGGACAACGGGGAAAATGCTCGAATGCATGAGACGAACACGTATGCAAATGCAATGCACATGATGACATGATATGAGATGCATGACAACGACAACAACACACGGAGACAAAAACCCAAACCCGAGGAAATAAATATAACTTAACGCCGGAAACGGCAAGAGTTGGAGTACAAATTAGGGAAAGTTACATCCGGGGTGTTACAACACTCCACCACTACGAAAGGATCTCGTCCCGAGATCTAGGACTGAAAGAACGCCGGGTACTCAGAACGGAGGTGATCCTCGCGTTCCCAGGTAGCTTCACGGTCGGAATGGTGTGACCACTTGACTTTGAGAAATTTGATTGACTTGTTGCGAGTCTTGCGTTCAGTCTCTTCAAGAATAGCAACTGGGTGCTCACGATAAGAGAGATCTTCTTGGAGCTCAATGTCCTCGAAGTTGACGGTGCGGTCAGGAGTCTTGAAGCACTTTCGAAGCTGAGAGACATGGAACACGTCATGAACATTTGCAAAGTTTGAAGGAAGCTCGAGTTGATAGGCGAGGTCGCCTCTCTTGCTGACAATCTTGAAAGGTCCCACGTATCTAGGGGCAAGCTTCCCTTTGATACCGAAGCGACGAGTACCTTTCATAGGAGAGACACAGGAGGTAAACATGATCTCCGATCTCGAAAGCCAAATCACGGTGCTTACTATCATAGTAGCTCTTCTGGCGGGATTGGGCTGCTTTGAGGTTATCACGAATGACTTTGCACATTTCTTCTGCTTCTGTGATTAAGTCATTACCCAAAAGCTGACGTTCACCGGTTTCAGACCAGTTGAGAGGGGTACGGCACTTCCTGCCATACAGAATTTCAAATGGGGCCTTGCCCGAACTTGCTTGAAAACTGTTGTTGTAGGAGAATTCAGCATAAGGAAGACAATCCTCCCACTTCATGCCGAAGGAGATCACACAAGCCCTGAGCATATCTTCAAGAATCTGGTTGACACGCTCGACTTGACCGCTTGTTTGAGGATGGAAAGCTGTGCTGAAGCGGATGTTAGTGCCCATGGCCTTCTGAAAAGAATCCCAAAACTTCGAGGTAAAGATGCTGCCACGGTCTGAAGAGATCACTTGAGGAATACCGTGCAGAGAGACAATGCGAGAGGTATAGAGTTCCGCCAATTGAGCTGCAGTGATCGACTCTTTGATAGGCAGAAAGTGAGCCACTTTGGTGAGTTTGTCGATGACAACGAATATAACATCATTGCCACGCTTGGACTTTGGAAACCCAGTCATAAAGTCCATTTCAATGTGGTCAAACTTCCATTCTGGAATGGCAAGAGGTTGGAGGAGACCTGCTGGCCTTTGGTGTTCTGCCTTCACTCTTCTGCAGACATCACATTCATTCACGAATTGAGCGATCTCGTGCTTCATTCGAGTCCACCAATAAGCTTGCTTGAGGTCCTGATACATCTTCGTGCTCCCAGGGTGGATGGAGAGGAGAGAATTGTGAGCCTCGTTCATGATCACTTTACGAAGTTCACCTTTGGGACAACAATACGATCCTCGAAGAAGAGAGTATCCTTGTCATCAAGGCGGTAGCACTTGTACTTGGGTTGACTCTTGGCAATCCCAATCTTCACCTTCTTCCACCATAGCATCAAGAAGTGGGCTTGGCGAATCTGGTCTTCTAAGGTAGGAGAGGCTAGAAGGTTGGCGAGGAAACCTTGAGGAACAACTTGCAGATTAAGTTTGCGGAAAGCTTCACAAAGCTCGGGTTGATAAGGCTTGAGAATCAGACTGTTGCAATAAGGCCTTCTGCTCAAAGCGTCAGCAATCACATTGGCCTGCCTGGAGTATACTCGATACTCGGATTATACTCTTGAATCATTTCGACCCATCGAGTTTGCCTGAGGTTGAGATTAGGCTGAGTGAAGATGTACTTGAGATCTTGTGATCAGTGAAAATGTCCACTTTTCTTCCCAATAGAAGATGTCTCCAAGTCAAAAGAGCATGCACAACTGCCGCCAACTCGAGATCATGAGTGGGGTAGTTCTTCTCATTAGGGCTTCAACTGGCGAGAGTATAAGCAACAACTTTCTTCTCTTGCATCAATACTGCGCCAAGACCTTGGAGAGAGGCATCACAAAAGACCTCGTACGGCTTGGATTCATCAGGGCGGAGTCAGAACTGGAGCAGTGATCAATTTCTCTTTCAAAGTGTTGAAAGAATGTCACACTCCGGAGACCAAACGTACTTGACGTGCTTCTGGAGAAGATTTGAGAGAGGCTTCGCGATCTTGGAAAAGTTTTCAACGAATCTTCGGCAATAGCTTGCGAGACCGAGAAAACTGCGGAGTTGCTTCACGTTCTGAGGAGGGTTCCCAATTCACAATTGCAGACACTTCTCAGGATTCACGGCAATGCCCTTGGCAGAGATGATATGACCAAGATAAAGAACCTCATCGAGCCAAAATTCACACTTGGAGAACTTGGCATAGAACTGATGTTCCCTGAGCTTATCGAAGAACCAAACGCAAGTGCTTGGCATGATCTTCCTTGTTCTTCTGGAGAAAACCAGAATGTCATCGAGTAGACCAAAACGAAGTCATTGGTGTAGGCGTTGAAGATGAAGTTCATCATGCGAGAGAACGTCGGAGGAGCATTGGACGAGGCCAAAAGACATGACAGTGTATTCATATGAACCAAAGCTTGTTCTGAATGCTGTCTTGGGAATATCTTCTCACGAATGCGAATCTGGTGATAACCCATACGGAGATCAAGCTTGGAGAATACTTGGGCACCTTTGAGTTGTTCGAACAGCTCATTGATGTTGGGAAGTGGGTATTTGTTCTTGATGGTCTTTTTGTTCACTGGACGGTAATCAACACAAAGTCGGCTCGAACCATCCTTCTTCTTCACAAAAAGAACACCACAACCCCCCACGGAGAAGAAACTAGGCCGGATGAGACCCAATTTTCTTGAATATCGAGTTGCTTCTTCAGCTCCTTAACTCTTCAGGTCGAGCTTGTAGGATTTTGCACACAGGTTTCCATGCCAGCTCAAGATCAATAACGAATTCACTGGCCGGTGCGGAGGCATTCCTGGAAGCTCTCTAAAGACGTCTTGATATTCGCAAACGACTGGAATTTGAGAGATGGCATCCAATTCACCCTTCTCATTGAGAGAAAACAGACGGATAGTATCATCACGAGCGGCAAAGACAATTACATCCTCAGACGAATGAGTCAATTGAATCTGCCTGGCTGCACAATCAAGCTGAGCCTTGTGCTTAGAAAGCCAATCCATTCCGAGAATAAGATCAATATCCGAGTCACCGAGAACCGTAGGAGAAGCCAAGAACTTGTAGTCACCCAAAGTGATAGAAACATCCAGGAACGATGGAGTTAGCCTGCATGCGCTTACCGGGAGAAACAACTGCTAAAGGACTAGGCAAAACTTGCGAAACCAATTCATGCCTATTTGTAAACGGTCTCGAGATGAAGCAATGCGATGCACCAGTGTCAAAAAGAACTTTTGCAGGAATATCATTAACAGGAAGGTTACCCATGATCACATCTGACGAGTCCTCTGCCTGAGCTGCATTCATCAAATTGACCTTGGCATGCTTGGGGTTATGCTTGACCACAGCTGTACTTGCCGATCTGACAGGAGGAGGAGGAGGAAGACGCCTCTGGTTGAAACACTTGTTGGCATAGTGACCCTTCTGTTGGCACTTGTTGCACGTGACCTCTGAAAGCGGACGGTGATACGGAGCACTCGATCTTGGAGCTTGAGACGAAGTCTTGTTCTGAAAGCCAGGGTTGGGTGGGTGGGAAGAACCACTGCCACCTTTGCTCTTCTGCTGATACGGCTGACGAACGAAGGAGGAGGAAGCCAAAACTTCTGCTGCTTGGCCACTTGAGTAGAGGAAGAAGGAGTAACATCTCTGACTCGCTTCTTGGAAGCATCACACCTCAACTGAGCAGCCTCTTGCTTCAGTGCCATGTTGTAGAACTCATCGTACCTCAAGGGCTCAAAGAGAACAAGAGCTAGCTGAATTTCTTCTCTGAGACCACCCCTGAACTGATATATCATGCTCTTCTCATCAGGGACGTCCTGCTTGGCAAAGCGGGCGAGCTTCTGAACAACTTGTTGTAGTCATAGACAGACAAAGAGCCTTGCTTCAGATTGCGGAATTCCTCACGCTTGCTTTCAACCACACTCTGGGGAATATGATGAGCTCGGAAATCTTGACGGAAATCATGCCAAGCGATAACACGTCCACCTCTGGAATCCTTGTACTGTTGGAACCATTCTGCAGCTTGAACTTTGAGTTGGAAGGAAGCGAACTTGACAAAGTCCTCAGGCCTGACATACGCCCCTCAAAATCCTGCCACAGACCCAAAAGCCAATCGTCAGCATCGGTTGCCTCAACACAATTGCTAAAAGTCTTTGGCCAGTTAGCAAGGAACTGGTTGAGTGTAGCAAAGTGATTCTGATTGCTGCCTTGATTCCCTTGACTTGCCTTGATTGCGCTCTTGAAGAATTTGCATGATCAACTGTGTGTTTGCATTGGTTGCGGCCATCACAGCTTGCCATGCCTCCTGGAGGAGGTGGAGGTGGTGGCGGATCAGGATTCGAGTCGTGCGCGTTGGAGGAGCCATCCTGAAGAGGTGACCACCATTAGCACATTGACAGATAAATATGAAGCTGAATCCAGGGAATGAAAATTGCAACATATAGTCTTCACATCCGAACAAAATGAACGAATGCATTCCTCTGAAATGGTCACATATCCATAAATTGAGAAGCCACGTAGAATTAAGGTAGAGAAATAAATCAACAAGGTACGGATCAAGAACGAATAATCGGTAAGAAATCCCCATCTCAAACCAATATCCGTGGAAGAAAGAACTAGAGCTACGAGAATTCCCACCTATGAAACTCCCGGAAACTTTCCGGTTATGCAATCAGGTGTTGGGGATACAGGGGAAGGCATAATATCTCACCCAAACTAGCATCCTACATCCAGCTGTATCCA
>NC_053025.1:12979934-12996415 GCF_003073215.2 Triticum urartu
GACTCTTTTCTGGCGCCGTTGCCGGGGAGTGAAGCGCCTTTGGTAGGTGGAATTTGGTAAGGAAAATTTATATAGTGTGCTGAAATTTACTGTCACTTGTACTATGGAACATAATCCTTTGAGGGGCTTGTTCGGGGTATCTTCACCCCGACCAGTAGAGCAAAGAGTTGCTCCTCAACCTACTGAACCTACTGAAAATGTTTACTTTGAAATTCCTTCGGGTATGATAGAGAAACTGCTAGCTAATCCTTTCACAGGTGATGGAACATTACATCCCGATTTGCACCTAATCTATGTGGATGAAGTTTGTGGATTATTTAAGCTTGCAGGTATGCCAGGATGTTATCAAGAAGAAGGTCTTCCCTTTATCTTTGAAGGGAAAGGCATTGACATGGTTTAGGCTATGTGATGATATGGGATCATGGAACTACAACCGATTGAAATTGGAATTTCATCAGAAGTTTTATCCTATGCATCTTGTTCATCGTGATCGTAATTATATATATAATTTTTGGCCTCGCGAAGGAGAAAGCATCGCTCAAGCTTGGGGGAGGCTTAAGTCAATGTTATATTCATGCCCCAATCATGAGCTCTCAAGAGAAATTATTATTCAAAAAATTTTATGCTCGGCTTTCATCTCAATAATCGCTCCATGCTCGATACTTCTTGTACTGGTTCTTTTATGATGAAGACTATTGAATTCAAATGGGATTTATTGGAGAGAATTAAACGCAACTCTGAAGATTGGGATCTCGACGAAGGTAAGGAGTCAGGTATAACACCTAAGTTTGATTGTGTTAAATCTTTTATGGATACCGATGCTTCATGAATTTAGCACTAAATATGGACTTGACTCTGAGATAGTAGCTTCTTTCTGTGAATCCTTTGCTACTCATGTTGATCTCCCTAAGGAGAAGTGGTTTAAATATAATCCTCCCATTGAAGTAAAAGTAGTTGCACCTATTAAAGTTGAAGAAAAGACTATCACTTATAATTGATCATGTTGTTCCTACTGCTTATATTGAGAAACCACCTTTCCCTGTTAGAATAAAGGATCATGCTAAAGCTTCAACTATGGTTCGTAAGAGTAATACTAGAACACCTACACCCTCTGAGAAATTAAAGTTGAACCTAGTATTGCTATGGTTAAAGATCTCTTGGCCGATAATATTGATGGGCATGTTATTTACTTTTGTGATGAAGCTGCTAGAATTGCTAGACCCGATACTAAAAATAAACATAGACCTGTTGTAGGCATGCCTTATTTCTGTTAAAATAGGAGATCATTGCTATCATGGCTTATGTGATATGGGTGCTAGTGCAAGTGCAATACCTCATTCCTTATATAAAGAAATTATGCATGATATTGCACCTGCTGAGATAGAGGAAATTGATGTTACAATTAAGCTTGCCAATAGAGACACTATTTCACCAGTTGGGATTGTTAGAGATGTTGAAGTCTTGTGTGGGAAAGTTAAATATCCTGCTGATTTTCTTGTTCTTGGTTCCCCACAAGATAACTTTTGTCCCATTATATTTGGTAGACCCTTCTTGAATACTGTTAATGCTAGATAGACTTGCAAAAAGGATGTTGTTACTATTGGTTTGGGGGATATGTCTCATGAGTTTAATTTTGCTAAATTTCATAGACAACCCCATGATAAAGAATTGCCTAGTAAAGATGAAATTATTGGTCTTGCTTCTATTGCCGTGCCTCCTAATGATCCTTTAGAACAATATTTGCTCGACCATGAAAATGATATGTTTATGAATGAAAGAAGGGAAATAGATGAAGTATTCTTTAAACAGGGACCTATTTTGAAACACAACTTGCCTATTGAAATTCTAGGGGATCCTCCTCCACCCAAGGGTGATCCCATGTTTGAGCTTAAACCATTGCCTGATACTCTTAAATATGCTTATCTTGATGAGGAAAAAAGATATATCCTGTTATTATTAGTGCTAACCTTTCAGAGCATGAAGAAAGAAATTATTGAAAACTCTGAAGAAGCACCGTGCTGCTATTGGATATACTCTTGATGATCTTAAGGGCATTAGTCCCACTCTATGCCAGCACAAAATAAAATTGGAGAAAGACGCGAAACCGGTTGTTGATCACCAACGACGGTTAAATCCTAAGATGAAAGAAGTGGTAAGAAAAGAAATACTAAAGCTTCTGGAGGCAGGTATAATTTATCCCGTTGCTGATAGTCAGTGGGTAAGTCCTGTCCATTGTGTCCCTAAGAAGGGAGGTATTACTGTTGTTCCTAATGATAAAGATGAATTGATCCCACAAAGAATTGTTACAGGTTATAGAATGGTAATTGATTTCCGCAAATTAAATAAAGCTACTAAAAAGGATCATTACCCTTTACCTTTTATTGATCAAATGCTAGAAAGATTATCCAAACATACACATTTTTGCTTTCTAGATGGTTATTCTGGTTTCTCTCAAATACCTGTGTCAAAAGAGGATCAAGAAAAGACAACTTTTACTTGCCCTTTCGGTACCTTTGCTTATAGACGTATGCCTTTTGGTTTATGCAATGCACCTGCTACCTTTCAAAGATGTATGACTGCTATATTCTCTGACTTTGTGAAAAGATTGTTGAGGTTTTCATGGATGATTTTTCTGTATATGGAACTTCTTTTGATGATTGCTTAAGCAACCTTGATCGAGTTTTGCAGAGATGTGAAGAAACTAATCTTGTCTTGAATTGGGAGAAGTGCCACTTTATGGTTAATGAAGGTATTGTCTTGGGGCATAAAATTTCTGAAAGAGGTATTGAAGTTGATAAAGCTAAAGTTGATGCTATTGAAAAGATGCCGTGTCCTAAGGACATTAAAGGTATAAGAAGTTTCCTTGGTCATGCCGGTTTTTATAGGAGGTTCATTAAGGACTTTTCTAAAATTTCAAGGCCTCTCACTAATCTCTTACACAAAGATGCTCCTTTTGTCGACTACATGATACTTTACCATTGTTTGGGCCTAGAGGAAGGCATTGGGAAGTAATAACTAGATGATGGGTTGCTAGAGTGACAGAAGCTTAAACCCTAGTTTATGAGTTGCTTCGTAAGGGGCTGATTTGGATCCATATGTTTCATGCTATGGATAGGTTTACCTTAATACTTCTTTTGTAGTTGCGGATGCTTGCAATAGGGGTTAATCATAAGTGGGATGCTTGTCCAAGGAAGGGAAGTAACCAAGCACCGGTCCACCCACATATAAAATTATCAAAGTACCGAACGCGAATAATATGAACGTGATGAAAACTAGCTTGACGATAATTCCCATGCGTCCTCGGGAGCGTTTTCCTTTATATAAGAGTTTGTCTAGGCTTGTCCTTTTCTACAAAAAGTATTGGGCTATCTTTCTGCACATTATTTACTTTTATTACTTGTTACCCGTTACAAATTACCTTATCACAAAATTATCTGTTACCGATAATTTCAGTGCTTGCAGAGAATACCTTACTGAAAACTGCTTATCATTTCCTTCTGCTCCTCGTTGGGTTCGACACTCTTACTTATCGAAAGGACTACAATAGATCCCCTATACTTGTGGGTCATCAAAACCCAACCATAGCATTTAGTATCAAGTCCTCTTTACTCCCATACGCCATAACCCACTTATCCGCGTTTAGGCTGCTGTCACCCCCACAACACTGACAATAAGTAAACCATGAACATATTGCAACACCCTACAACGGGGCCCCTAATGTTTGTGCGAGATGGAGGGCACCATAGGACAGCACCATAAATAAAATATACAATCATACCAACCAAGATCATGATTAACCCACAAGACAAAACAGATCTACTCAAACATCATAGGATAACCATAGATCATTGGGAAATAATATATGGAGTTGAGCACCATTTTAAGTAGAGATTACAATGGAGAGAAGGGGAGTTACACCGCTGCATAGAGGGGGAGAGAGTTGGTGTTGACGGTAGCAAGATTGTTGATGTAGATCGCCGTCACGATCCTTGACCCCGGCGGCACTCCGGCGCCACCGGGAGAGAGGGGGAGAGATCCCCCCTCCTCCTTCTTCTTCTTCTTCTTCCTTGGCCTCCCCCTAGATGGGAGGAGGGTTCCCCCTCTGGTCCATGGCCTCCATGGCGGCGGAGGGGTAGGAGCCCCTCCGAGATTGGATCTCCCTCTCTATTCTCTTCTGTTTCGCGTTTCCCCAGATCTGGCCGAAAACCGTTTCTTATATTCCGGCAGATCCATAACTCGGATTGCGCTGAGACTCTAACACAATTTTTTTGGATATAAGCTTCTTTGAGCCCGAAGTAGAGCTCCAACCGACGTTCGAGGAGGGAACAACCCACCACCACACACTAGGGGCCTGGAGCTCCCTGGTGTCTTGTGGGCTATGTGGGCCTTTGTTTGCAGTGATTCCAAACCCCAAAAATCACATATATTCCAAAAATAATTCTCCGTAAAATTTTATCCCATTTCGAATTCGTTTGATATGGATTTTCTGCGATACAAAAAACATGTAAAAAATAGGAACTGGCACTAGGCACTGGATCAGTAGGTTAGTCCAATAAATCATATAAAAAGTTGCCAAAAATATGTGAAAGTTGTATAATATTGGCATGAAACAATCAAAAATTATAGATACGATGGAGGGGTATCAAGGGGGCGTTTGGCATGCGTCATCTAAGAAACTCAGGGCGGCCTGGGTATGGAGACCGGTGGGTAAGCTGCACGGGCAAACCGGCCGATGTTGACAATGGAGGCCTTGCGGCGGAGGGGGTGGGGACCTTGCTAGGGTTTCGAGCGAGGGAGGGGTGTGTGTGTGCGCCCGAGGAGGTTTGTGTGTGTGTGTGTGTGGAGGGGGGCGGGGTGTGCTTGAGGAAATGACGTGGGTACTGAAAATTTTACTATGCGGGAGTCAAACGCGGGAGTGAAATGCCAGGGCTATTGAAATTTTTGATGATGGTGCATCGCACACGGTCCAGAGATAACAGCCGTGTGTTATGAAACAGAAAAACCCTCGAGGCGGGCATATATTTTCGAGGGATGCAGGCGGGATTGGGAACAAGAAACATCACACATGGTCGAAACACAATAACTGTGTGTTATCAAACAGAAAAAAGCTGCAGGCGGGTAGATATTTTTGAGAGGGGAAGCCTCGTGCCCTCGTGGAGCCCAATGTACTGTGCGGATGTGTGCGTGATAGGGGCACCGACGAGGCACACGATTAGTTTGAGTGAATCGTGTCTGTTGCGTCATACGACTTGTCTAATGCTCATAAATTTGGTGAAAAATGATGCGGGAGAGGGTCACACACGAACACGCTTGCATGTGGACCAAATTTATGTATGAAAAGGGTGATTTTATGTTCAAATACCAAATGCAACTTCGATGTGACACCTATCTCGCAAAGCGCACGATATTGCTTGCCCCCTTCATGTCGGCACAAAGGGAATCCTAAACTATGAATGCATGCCCCCCACCGAGGTTCACCTAGCAAAGTGTGAAGTAGCTAGCATCCCTCCTCATGTCGGCACGAAGGGAATCCTAAGCTATGAATGCATGTTCCCCTCGTGTCGTCATGAAGGGAACCCTAAGCTATGAATGCATGTTCCCCTCGTGTCGGCATGAAGGGAACCCTAAGCTATGAATGCATGCCCCCCAACCGAGGTTCACCTACAAAAGTGCAAAGTAGCTAGAAGCCCCCCTCGTGTCAGCACGAAGGGAATCTTAAGCTATGAATGAATGCCCCCCAACCGAGGTTCACCTAGCAAAGTGCGAAGTAGTAGCCCCCCCACACACTTTTAGTCGGCAGGCCAGAGAGGCATCTCACCAAGATGGATCGTAAAACGGACCAAGAATAATCCACCTTGGTCGTACAACCTCTTTCTTGTTGTTGATCAAAGTGATGGTCGTCCATGCGACCCCGGAGATGGGCTAGCTCGCCGATAGTCACGCAAGTAGCTAGTCCCCGAAGACAACCAATGCATGCATGTGGCCCAAACATATATATGTATGGAGAGGTGTGTTTTTAAATACACAATGGAACAACTTTGATGTGGCACCATGATTTCGAACTAGAAATCCCCACACTGAGTGAGGGTTATTAGGTTGACGATGCATATGTATGTTACACCACACTTCAAGACGATGACGGGGATTCATGCATGCATGCATAGTATATGCGCTCAAACTTAATTAGGTCTGAATCTCACCATGACCTATACTACGATAACACGAACCAAAGGAAGAATCCATCATGGTAACCAATCTTGTTGTCGTTCAAGGTGATCATGGATGTCCATGTGGGCCCACGAATATATAGGCTTCTCGCCGATAACCATGCGAGGGAGTGTACTGTTTGAAGACAACCACTACATGCATATGTATGGAGGTGATGCATGCATGCATGTTTGCATACCATTTCACAACATTGATGTGGCGTGTGCGTCGAAAATCGTACAGTCCCCACACAGAGCGAGATCAGTTCATGACGTGTCGTTGTACTAGCCACTCGATGGGAGGGATTCATGTGTACACATGCATGTGTGTGTGCTCAAAATGTATCATGTCATCCCAGAGCATGACCTATACATACCATATTACAAGCAAAAAAATAATCCCCTCCTAAGTCAAATTAACCTCTCTCGTTGTCAGGAAAAAAGTAGTGATGGACCAAGCGGGCCCATAGATGGAAAGCATCGATATCGCTGATAACCACTTAAGTGGGTGCGAGAGGAAACCACCATCACTTTGCATGTGGGCCAAACATATGTTGAATACCCAAAATGCACAACTTTGATGTGCCACATGCCTCAAAAACCGTAAACCCCCCACACAGAGCGAGGTTCATGAAGCGTATTGCATATGATGGTCCCCTTCCCCCTCTTCGATGCATACTATATGCTCCTACCGTAATAGAACCCAAAAAGAATCCTCCTCGATGGTGAAATTAATTAACCTCTCCTGATGTAGGTCAAAGTGATGCATGCATCGACGATGGCCTCATGTGCCCACAGATGGAAGCATCACATGTGAGTGTCCTAGCTAGGATTATCACCGCCTGCATGCATGTGGGCCAAATAGGTGTTGTGTGATGTTTGAATAGCCAATTTCACAACTTTCATGTGGCACGTGCCTCGGAAACCGAAAAGTCCCGACACTGAGTGAGGTGCACTTGTTCACGGACGCGTACGTATAGTATATATGCTGGTCCCCTCCCACCTCTGTGAAGCGTATTATATACCACCATAACACAAACAAAAAAGATTGTACCTTGCTGGTCAAATTAACCTCACTGCTGGATGTTCGTCAAAGCGATGGACGACGAACTCGCGGGCCCACAGAAAGTGTCACACGCGAGTATCGAGTGTCATGTAGGATAACCATTGACCGCATGTGGCCAAAACATGTATGTATGAAAGGGTTGTGTATTGTTTTAAATAACGAATTCATGACTCTGATGTGGCACCTGCCTAACAAAACAGCCGACCAACACGGTGGCTCACAACTCGTAGTGTACTGCGAGCCACCCGCCACCCCCAGACGCACACACCCGCACACACACCGCGAATCCACCGCAACTATGATGCATGTTAAATTATCCTGCGGTGAACATATGTTACCAGAGGAGGGACGTTTTAATTTCAAAAAAACAGAGATCATTAAGACATTTTAGTACATTAATTGATCGATTTTCTACAGGTATAATGTGCAAAATCAAATTTGAGCTACATGCACACGTGATAGTGCACCTAAATGGATTGCAAAAACACATGTGTCTCACTGGGTGCATGTTTACTCCCCGTGCAAGAAATTATCAAACATTGAGAATCTTGATTTTTAAATTCTAGTACATCCACAATTATTTGAAGTTCATGAAACTCATCGTGTTGTCATATGGACACCAATACAAAGTGGCATTGTACTTTGTTTTTGTCAAATTTGAGACCAGTTTTGATGTAATCTTTATCTAATTACAAATGGGAGATTATTAATAATTGGGAACGAATATCCCAAACGGATTATTTATTTGAACCGTGAGTGTTAGACCAACAATGGATACGTGACATGCTTCGGTTAAGCAATAAAGCGACAACATTAATCATCCAAATAGAAAAACAATATATGTGCCGCCACGCGACCCGTGTGCCGTGCGAGCAGGCGTGAGTTGACGGGGCGCATGCGAGCAGTCCACCGCGCAGGCAGACCGGGAGGCATGCGTGCAGGTGTGTGAATTGACTGAGGCATGCTCGCTGCGTAGTGTCATTGGGAGGCGTGCGAGTAGCTATGTGGAATGATGGTAGGCATGCCAACAGTCTGGTGCGTTGGCTCACCGGGAGGCGAGCCAGTAGTTTGACCGCCACCCGCCTCTCTCCCACCACTCCATATTAATGGTGCGCCTGAGCGGCTGCCCCATCCTCTCCGCACACACAATCCTCTCTCTCCGCTTGCATCCTCGATGCCGCTCTCAGTCCTCAAAGCTGTCAGTGTATGAGGATGCCGCCGAAGCGCCCCATTGGAGGGAGTGGCGACGTCGGGGTGGCTGAAGCACCGGAGCACGACGTGGAGACGGAGACAGAGGTTGCCGTCACCGGCGGCGAGTTATCACTGCACCCTGATGTCATTGACGTCGTCGAGCTTCCACAGCCGGAGGCGTAGTTCCACACCAACTCTGGTGACGACGCGGGCGACGACCCCAGCGACGAATTCGACGACCACTCCGGCGATGACTCCGACGACAACGGACAACTAGTTAGTCATCTATACCCATTTATGTGTCAAATAGATCATAGGGTTTCTCTGGTTACTCCTGCCTCCCCCTTTTTGGAATAGAAATCCTATGGTTATGTTCTCCCAATCCATGAAATCTGAGTAAGTTTCGTTAGATCTGTGTAGTGTATTGATTGGTTGAATGATACAAGTGATAAGTGATTAGTTGTTTCATGTGTGCAAATGATTTCTGCTAGTAATTTTACTAGGGTTCGTGATCCTGCTAATAATTCCTAGCCAAGACTTGACAATTGATTTTGAATGACCTACATATGTTTGTGCCATTATTTTCTTGAAGATTGGTCTGTGCATAGCGACTGTGCTTAAAAATCAAACCATAATATCTGGATATGTATAAATAAATAGCCATAAATTCCTAATCCTACTTCACGGCATGTAAACATGGATTTGATGCCAATTTTTTTAACTATTTGTATATGTGCTGTCTGATGATGTGGACAACGAGGATGAAGATGGCCAGAGGAGGTACAAGAGGCAAATCCCAAGGGAGTTTTATGCGGGAAAACATAACAGGCGTATTAGGACCTGGAACGGCGGCTATCGATGCCCATTTTGCAACCACAAGCTACATGACACGTATCTAAGTGTTCTGGCGCATGCAAGAGGACGGGCCGTTGGCTCCTTCAAGCAGAAGTATTCTCACAGGGTGGCGAACGATGCATACGCCGAGTACCTGGAGAAGCTTCAGGACCGTGCCGACATGTGAGATGAGATGTGGGATCGAACTATGTACACTTGAGTATGCTTAATGACGGTTGAACTATGTACTTATGGTTGAACTATGCTTGTGTACGTGTATGCTTATTATCTATGTCTGAGTATGTTTACTCTACATTTACTTATGTCTAACCGTGGGATATGGATGCAATTAGTTTTGTTGATGGAATCTACCTCCATCTTGGTTTATTGGTCCCCTTTGTAATTTGTGTTAAATTTGACCAAAGGTTTAACTGACAAAATGTTAGTGCAGGTCAGCAAAATTATATCGTTGGATGGGTATTTGAGCATAGTGTTCAATGATATAATTTTTGGTGACATGCATAAACATTTCTTAGTCAAATATTTGGTCAAAATTTGGTAAAAATTACAAGGGGGACCAATAAACCAGGAGGGAGGTAGTACGTCAACCACACATGGTTCCCAAAATTGGAACCATGTGCAATGACTTTCATTTTCCCTGTTGCGTCAATCACACACGGTTGGCTCTAGAAAAATATCGCCTCTGAAATTCTTTGTGGGACAGCAAACCCTCACCACCCAATTTTAAAAATAAAAAAGAAAACCCTCACGATCCCCATGTCACAAAAACCCTCACCCTGCCCGCCACCCCCTTCGGTCCCCATTCACACCTGAACAAGCTCCTCCGCGTCTATGCATGGCACCGCCTATCGCGGCGGTAACCACTTAGCTCGCCGCCTGCCACCGCCGCCAGGCTCCGGCAAAGCCCACTGCATTTCGCCACTTCCGCTTGCCACCGCCTATCGCCATCGACTTTCTCGACATTGCTCGCGGTCGACCCAGCTCCGCTCGGTTGGGTAATCTGCCGTACTGAGAGTTCTTTCTCATGGACAACAAGGTAACTAATTTAATGGGATATTATCTCATTTCTTATCCCAGTTCATCTTCCTCCTTTAATCACCCAGCCAAAATCGCCGTGAATTCATTTCTATTCGAGTTGGTTTGAGGGTTTTCTTCCGTTCATAGAGTGTACAGTGCGCGGACACATCAGGACTTTGCGGCCTCCGCTAGACATTCCATCTCACTGTACCAGATGACTTGAGGATGCGCGCGGTATGTTCAATCTCACCCTAAATCGGTTGGTATGGCCTACTTTCCTAAACATATTCTAAATATTGCTAGATTTGGATAAAAGGTTCCACATGCACCATATATGTCAAAGGGCATTCCCCCCTCTTCTTTCTATATTAGGCAAATTAATGATGTATTGTTCTTTTGATTACTCTCATATTTCCATGACATCATTTTTACCCTATCAGTTTAATTATAGATTTTTGTCCTTCGATTTCAACTGCTGTACAGTTCTTTCAATTTGGGTCCATATTTGCATGTTACCATATTTTCTTTAACAATCCTACCATTTTCTGCAGCGCGCCCCTTGCTATGCAACATAATCTGTAGTGCATAATCTTTTCCTTTACATCAATCAAGACTGCAGGGATGTCATACTGAACACAAACCATGGATTTACAAACGTTGCTACTATAAGACTTGATGAACGTGGTGACTCCTATCTTGGCACTGGCCTTTGGAAAGAAATTTCTAAGATTTATGTACTGAAAGCTGGCACTATAATTGCACTGCACATAAAAGGGCCTGGTCATGAGATATATGCTAACTTCGCCGACGATATCATCCATCCAGACTTTATTCGAAGTAAGTTTTCTTTTCAAGTATCTGCATGTTGACTTACCCAGCAATATCAAATGAATTGTGTAGTATTTAAGCAATCAATTGTTATTCCATTTTCTTACTATATTCCTACCTAATAACTTCTAGTTACCAATACACTTTTCTATTGCCCTGTTTTAATTAAATATTCCCTATACTCCCACTTCTATCAGAAATTGCCGCTAACAAGGAGACTCCGGAGGTGGAGAACGGGGTTGCCAACAAGCGGAGGCAGGGCGAGCAAGAACCGCAAGCGACTCCAGCAGGCCTAGACTTCATCACTAACCTCCTCGATGATACGTTGACAACCATCATCTCCCTCCTCCCAATCAAATATGGGGCCTGAACAACCGTCCTTTCCCGGCGGTGGCACCCCCTATGGAACCCCACCCCTCTCGACCTCATCGACACCCACAAGCTCTGCCATGGCTATCGCAAAATCTTGGATGCGTTCTCCAAGATCCTCGGCAGTCACCTTGGCCCAACCAGAGGCCTTATAATGGGCAAGTTCCGTTCCAACGGCAAGGACCGAGCCAAGATTGACGATTGGTTCCGATCCCCCGCCCTAGATTAGCTCGAGGAGCTCACTTTTGATGATGGGCATATGCGCTCATTGCCAACGTCCGCGCTCCGCCTTGTGCCGACGCTCGCGCGTCGCCAAGTTTAGGAACTGCCATCCCCCCTTAATGACGGGCCCGGTCTTATTCTACCACGAATGAAGAACCTCGAGCTCATCGCCGTATGCCTCCCGAACGGTGACATGGAGCGCCTACTCCGTGGTTGTACTGCACTCGAGTACCTTCGTCTTCAGGCGATCAATGGGTTGAGTAGCTTCCACATCACCTCCATGACTCTCCGGACTATTTATGTGTGTTGCTGGTGCGGTAGGAAGACATCAAAAGATGTGTACCACGATATGGTCATTAAGGACACACCTGCACTTGAGAGATTACTTGTAGTTGATCAAGAAGGTCCAACAAGAATCAATGTCATTTCTGCGCCGAAATTGACAATGGTGGGCTAGTCGTTTGACAAATACTCTGAACTTGTTATTGGATCCACACTCGTTTAGGTACAACAACCACCTTCTACCTCCCCTTCTACAAATTAACATTATTTCTAATTTTGAAGATGTTTCTTCGTCTATTATCCAGGAAATGATTCCGACAAGCTTGACCCCAAAACTGCGCACGATGAAGGTCTTGGCACTAGAATCTACCGGCCCCAACCTGGAGCAAGTGTCAGTTTCCTGAGATGCTTTCCGTGCCTCGAGAAGTTATATATCGAGGTGATGTTGCTTTCCTATTAAATGTTAACCATAAGGAAGTTCAAGTTGTGACACCTTTTTCCAAGTTTACAATGACAATGTACTACGATTTCTGAAGGATTCTTTTGGAGGATTTTAGTACATACATGTCCCCCCATATTGGTTGCTTGATCCATATGGTTACAATCCATAAGCATTTCTCCTTTGGATTCATCTGTACTAGTTTTCTTAGGGAACTTTTCATCCAGTCCAACCTCTTGTGAAGAAGGCTACATTTTTCTAGAATGTATCAAATGCCCATGTTAATCATGTTAGATCGAAGATGGCATGTTAGTGCATTTTACAAATCCTGCAAACCAAATAGGCCTGCAGTAGTGTTCAAAACTGCATGTAGGCACTAACATATTTTCTTCTTTTGCAGATAAGATTAGGCCCAGTGGTGGATAACGTGATACAATATAACAATCATGTCGAAAGCCTAGATCTGCATCTGTCAGAAATAACTTTGAACTCCTACCGAGGGACCCTACCGGAGGGGAAAACTTTGTTTTTGCCACTCTAGAATTTGGCATCTCACTTTTTCCACTCCTACCTTTTGACAATACATCACAAATGCCATTGGATGGCAAAAGCAATAATTTTTTATATCACTTTTGCCACTCTTAGATTTTGAAATGTATCACAATTGCCACTTTGAAAATTTTGTTTTTGCCGCAGAATGGCAATTGTGATAATTGTCAAAAGCTAAGGGTGGCAAAAGTGATATGTCAAATTGTAGAGTGGCATAAGCAAAGTGGGCAAAAACTAGATTGGCTAAAACAAAATTTTCCCTTACCGGAGATTATATTCGCCAGGTTCTTTGTTTTGAGAGCAAAGGTGTTGAAGGCAATGAGAAATGAGGTTTTCCCTACATTTATTTTGCAAAAATGAATGGTTTGTTGATCAACGCCGGCGCCCGCGGCAGAATGGAATAGACTCCGAAAATGATGAATTTCAATTTGGAACTTCATATGACAGAGTAATCGGAAGTCATCATGTCAACCCCATACATGATTTCTCAGTGCTTGACCCCTTTGCAAAAATTATGAGGTTTCGAAACCAGACTTAAAAGTAGTAATATTAGTTTGAACCTCTCTGATATCGATGTTCAGCGGATCAGCGCGAGCGTTTGCTGCTAATGAGCTGAATTTCATTTCTAATATCAGCTTGAACCTTGTAATCTTCGAATTTGAGCCATAAAACTCTAGAATTTGAACCTTGTAATATTTCGAGCTTTTGTGGTACAATCGTTGAAATGGCATTGTATGCGACTCGTATATTGGTAGCACTATTTTGACCTTAATATGCAATGGTCTTAGATTTTATTAACCATTCTCGAATCTGTTTACCTTGTCAGTCTCATAGCACACGATCTGTATAGCTAACTCGACTGCGATCTTCGACATTATTGCACACAATTGGTTTCTTCAACTGTGTGCCATATAGAGCACAAAATTAATTATCACACTCGAGTGTCCATCATCACCCTTCTGTGTAACTTTGACCTCATCACCCATGGGTAAAATTATGACCGAAGTCATTCCACACACTTCGTTTTTACAAAGCTTTTTGCCAATAAACGCCCATGATTTGTCCCTCTTCTAGCCGAGGCGTGGCCAAACTAGCCAGGCAGGAAGCTAGCGCGGTGAACTATGCGGTAGCGCGGGAACAGGCTCACCGATGATACATTTGGCGCCTCTTTGAGCCCACGCGTGATCAAACGAAACACGTGTGATGCAGTGTTGTCAAGCGTGCACTGGAATCCTTCTCTATGAACGTTGTGACAAGACGTGACGATTACATGCCGGACGGCTCCCATTTATTACATCAGCCATTTACCCTTGTGTCTCTTCAACCTTTCGATCGCGCCCCACCATTGCAAGAAGCACACCCTGCACGAGAAATTCTTAGAAGGTATCCTGCGCAGCTCCAATGGCGCTCCGAGCGGCTACCTATGACGAGCAGCAGTTCACCATGTGACGCCCCGAGACCGATGTGCCAGGTGTCTTCCAGTTATTCGCTGTTGTTGCCTTGTCATTGCTTGCGTGTCATGCATCTCATATCATGTCATCATGTGCATTTCATTTGCATACGTGTTCGTCTCATGCATCCGAGCATTTTCCCCGTTGTCCGTTTTGCAATCCGGCGCTCCTATGTCCTCCGGTGTCCCTTTCTACCTCTTTTCGTGTGCGGGTGTTAAACGTTTTCGGATTGGACCAAGACTTGTCATGCGGCCTTGGTTTACTACCGGTAGACCGCCTGTCAAGTTTCGTGCCATTTGGACTTCGTTTGATACTCCAACGGTTAACCGAGGGACCGAAAAGGCCTCGTGTGTGTTGCAGCCCAACACCCCTCCAAGTGGCCCAAAACCCACCTAAACCTGTTCCATCATCTAGAGCGTTCGATCACGATCGCGTGGCCGCAAACCGCACCTCATTTGGACTCTCCTAGCTCCTCTACCTATAAAAGAGCACCCCTCCCGAAATCGGATCATCCCTAACCCTAGATCCCTTCTCCTCGCGCCACCGGACAACATCCACGCCGACGGACACGTCCGACTTCGCCGTCCGCCGCCACGTGGCGTCTCTATTCGTGCCGCCCGTGTGCCACTTCGCCGCGCCGCCGGGCCCCGCCGAGGCCCATCGCTGGCCTGCTCTGGGCGAACCGGGCCAGATCCCGCCCGTCCGCCCGAGCCTCGTTCGCCGCCTTCCTCGCCGGCGCGCGCCCGCCATCGCCGGCAGCCGCCTTCGCTCGCCGGCACGCGCCCCGTCGCCCGAACGCCTCCCCGCCGCCGTCCCGGAGTGCACGGCCTCGATCCGAGCCCAAGGAGGAGCGCCACCGCCGCCTGCTTCCAGATCCGGCGCCGCCGCTGCGGCTCCGGCCATCCCGTCGCTGGAGCTTCGGTCGCGCCGTCGCCGCCGGACGAGATCGGGAGGATCCCCGATCCGCATCGCCGTTGACCGCGGCCCCGAGCTGGGCCAGGCCAGCTTCCGCCCCGATTCCGGCCCATCTTCGACCGAGGCCCAGCAACCCCACCTCGGCCTGCTTCCTTCGCCCGTTGACTTTTCCCGGAGAGGT
The DNA here is from genome assembly GCF_003073215.2 of Triticum urartu. Lineage (NCBI taxonomy): Eukaryota > Viridiplantae > Streptophyta > Magnoliopsida > Poales > Poaceae > Triticum > Triticum urartu. The sequence continues at coordinate 12,995,506 of NC_053025.1, forward strand.
CTATTTTTTTTGTCTAAGTCCCAGATCTGCATATTTTTTAGCATTATTCATCATGTCATAACTCTGCACTCGTAGCTCCGATTCGCTGCGTGTAGCATATCAAAATGTTCGTCTCGACGAGTACATCATTTCATCTCATTGCATCATTTTCATTTGAGCTCATCTTGATGCCCGAAATGTTGTTGGAAGAGGGCTATGTGATGAATTTGTCAGATCTGTTTCAGCAAATGGCCTTTTGTCATTTTTGCCATGATTAATGTGTGCATGCTATGATCCTGAGCTCTACATGTGTTTTGTAAATGCCATGTTATCTTTACAGAGGTGTTGCCATGTATTTTTGTGATCTTTGTGGTGACTAGCACAAGCATGCAAAGTAGGCTACTCGTTGATGCTGATTTCAGGGACTTAGAATTTCACTAAGTCCTTGTCCTGTTTATTGTTTTTATGCCATATGTTCATGTTGTTTCCTAGTGATACGTGCCTCTTTTGAGGATGATCAGTAAGGATGTTTTGTTAATATTGTGGTGCTCTATCCATCCGTGTCTTTGTTTGCAATTATGGAGCACCCTAGCTTGAGTCAATCGAGCTCTACTTTTGCTATAAAATGTTCCTGGCAGATTGTTAACATGTTTAGCGATTTTGCCGAGGTTGTTGCTATTGATCCGTGCATGCTATGTTATTGTTCTTGCCATGTCTAGCTTATGCCATGTCTTCTTGATGGGTGTATGCTTAGTTTCATCATGCTTTTAGTGAGTGCATCGAGCTCGTAAACATGCCTACTTGTTAATCTGTTTTGCATGCTCCAGTTTTTCACCAAGTCTGAATCTGTTTATGTTTTTGCTATGTTCACATGCTTGCAATTGTATTTTCTGATCCCTTTTGGCTCATGGTCACTAAGGGACTTTTGTTA
>NC_053025.1:12997415-13028753 GCF_003073215.2 Triticum urartu
AAGCTTCTTCTAGACAGGGCAGATCAGCTATAGCTTCAATGTCAAGGCGCTTGTGTGGGAAGATGCGACCTTGGTTGTACAGAATGCATGAGTAATAGCTTCGCTGAGGATAGCTCCAGAACCGATCAGATGATATCCTTTCCCTTGAGTAGGGGTTCCTGGAGCTATTGAAGAATGTGTTGTCTGCCCAGAAGCCATTGATATTGAAGGAGCCAGGTGCTGATGCAGGACCTGGGAACCTTGGCAATCTTGGGATTGGCTTCTGTACCTGAGGCATGTGCTCAACATGATAGTCAAACTGGGGACCGGCAGCAGACTCAGGAACAGAAGTGACGGGATCAGTGGCTTCGCTGTCTTCTTCTTCCGTTGGGGAGGGCTCCACATTAGCTTCATTGGTAGTTGTGGCAGCCTCAAGATTTTCATCCTCCACTTGACGAGCTGGAGGGTCGGTCACAAGCACGTTCTCCGTGAGAACTGCTTCTTGATGGGATAGGGGAGTGGGAACTTGTGGGACTTCTTCTTCCGCGGCTGATGCAGCCGGATTGTCTTCAGTAGAGACTTGAGGCCTTGGACCTTTGCGAAGCCTGCGCAACGCGGGCGATGCCTGTGGAGTTGGAGTGGGCTGGGCCTCATAGTCTTCTTCCTCTTGTGGGTGATCCGCCCATGAAGCATCCTGTGCAATTGGTGTTAGAGGACGACCAATGCTGATGAGTTCGTTGTTCTTGAACTGAGGAAGGACTGCACCATCTTCTACATTGTCCTGTTGACCAATGTCTTCAGCAGCGATGGGATCAGCTACTGGAAAGTCTTCAGCTTCATGAGCCTCTGTGGAAGCAGGCTCATGGATTGTTAGTTGACGTTCAGCTTCAGGATAGACCATAGAAATGGGTTCAACTATTAAAGGCTCTGTGGGAGCAGCCTGATCTTTCTTGGTCTTCCTCTTCTTCTTCGAGGGGGCAGTAAGAGAGGCTTCAGTATGCTTTCTCTTTCTTGCTTCAGCCTCAGCAGTCCTTGTCTTCTTGAGCTCTGAAGCGGTTGACCGGCTTTTTGGCTTCGAGCCAGTCATTCTTGTTGGGAAGACAATGGGAACTGCCTCCTGCCTTGGTGCTTCAGTTTCAGCCATAGCAGGCTTCTTATGCTTCTTTGCGGCCATCCTGGGGTCGATTCCAGGACGCCCAAGGGCCTTGCGCTTCTCAGCCTCATTGTAGGCTTGCACACATCTGTCAGCCAGAGCCTTCATGCGCTCACGCGAACCCTGAGCTTCTGCACGTTTCTTCAGAAAGGCTTCCTTGAGCTCGTGCATCATGATCTTGAAGTTCTTCACTTCTTGCACACTGAGCTTGGCCATATGCTTCTTGAACTGAGCTTTTTCATAGTCAATCTTCTGCTTCAGTTCAACAACACGCTCGGCGATGGCTAGTTCTGAAGCAATGGCCCCTTGGAAGGCGACACTGAGGCCAATGGGTAGCTGCAGATCATCAAAGATGATGTTTGGCGTGTCAAACCACTCGTCAATGAAGTTGTGGATGATGTTTACATCAAAGAGCGGCAGATCATTGAAGATTTCTGCTTCTTCTTTGCTCTTGATGAGTTGCTCAAGAGCGTCATCTGCAAGATCTTCATCACTTGACAGATCAATGTCATCATTGCGCAGAATGGCAGCAGCTGTCAGCTCTTGGCTGGTGTGTGGCAAAGGCATCTTGCTCTTCTGGGGCTTGGAGATGCGTGATAAGTCTTCAGAGTGCACACTGTCTTCAGGAGGTGCAGTTGCCAGTGGCTTCGCTCGTGAGATTTTTGGTGAAGGGGCAGGCTTTGAAGCTTTAGGCTTCATCAGCTTCTGAGGCTTTGGCACTGTAGGCGCTTCATCTGATTCAGCGTCAGCTGCAGGCTCATTCACTGCAGTCCCTTGAACTAAGATGTGGGTGATGAGGCGTTGGAGATTGTAGAAAGGACCGATGACATCGGGTTCTGCATCTCGTGTGCCATCTGCCCTTGGTGCTGAGGGACCAGGGTTGAAATCTAAGCCCAAGGTCTTCTTGTTCTGCTTCGCTGAGTTCTGGGCAAACTGGAAGTTGCGCTTGAACAGATTGTCGTCACGACACCATAATAGTGACGATGGGTGTGCATCAGCAGGCTGTGGCCCACGGACCATGCAGGGATAGAAGCCCTGTTCAATGGCTTCATCTCTGGTCCTGGGTTGAAGATTCTTGTATAGTATGTACCCCCACGGTTTCCTGATGGCATTTTTCTCAGCGTACTCTTGGGTCACAAACTTGTACTTGAACCATTGTTCTGTCCAATATCTTCGAATCCATTGGATTCGGGTCTTGCGCTGACTGTAATCCTCTTCAGGATCTGTCTTGTATAGTTCTGAGAGGTCATCAGGCAGATCTTTTGATGTTCCCCCTCGACGCTGTCTGCCACACTTCCTTGCTGATTTCTCTGAAGCCATAAACTTTAACTTGAAAGGCTTCAACACGTTCAAAGGCTTCAAAGGTCTTCGCTTGCTGGACCAACAGGAACTGGCTTCGGGAGAATTGATGTGATGCTGTAAGAATTCTGCAAATGAATGCAGACTATGAGAACCAAAGGATTCTCCCACGGACATGTACCTGTGACAGCATTAAGGTGCGAGGGAAGGGGAAGAGGTCATATGCATTCTCAGAAGATTTTGAAGATAAATCAGTTTAGAAGACATTGACCTCATCGTGCGAAGACATTCACTCATAGATAAGGAGTTGGTTCCAGATTTGTACGAATCCGCAGATCAGTACAAGTGAGGAATCTAACTACTGTGTGAAGGACAAGTGAATATACTAGGCATGTTATGACATGCAATGTGAGAGAGATCTAACTTGTGTGAATAGAAACTGTTTGTGGTAAAAAGTGACGAAGCCATAAGATCAACGGTGCTGTAAAAAGAAGTTTTATTTACCACACTAAGAACTGCTAGACGGAGTGGAAGATGAGGCCGAGCAGTTCGATCTTCCGTGCCCTAACTTGGCGACGGAGGACACCTACGGCGATGGCAGAGAGGACGATGTCCGCGATCGGCGTGAAGACGGCGTCGGAGAGGTTGCGGCAGCGAAGCGCTTCATCGCCGGCGTCGTCGAGAGCTAGCGGTGGCGCTAGGGTTTGTGCGAGAGTGGAAGAAGAGATAATGACCGCTGTGAAGTGTGTATTTATAGGTACATGGGCGGCACTGCGCTATTACACAGGTGCCCCTGGCGATTCGCATCTGAGGAACACGTGGCCATTATGCGGAGTTTTGGGGTTTGTTCCACGTCCCACGCACGCCTGGATTGTCGGGTGGTCGTTCCTACTTCTCCGGATTTCATGTGGAGGAAAGAGCATTGAAAACGGACTTAATGGTTATCTCTGTATCTTCTACTAACAAGGACGCAGAGAAGACATTCGACAGTTTCAATAGAATGCATATGACTTGGAGAGATAGAATTTGAGATAGAAAGCATAGAGAGGTTAGGGTCCGATCACATTCACTTAGTTCAAAAGATTCAACAAGAAGACATAGCTATAAGTGAATGCTGTAGAGGACAGAACACTAGTATATATATAGTCAACATAGTGAAGATAATCATGAAGATATGTTGAGATTGAAACCAAACCAAATGTGAAGACATTGCAAGGTAACGCCATGAGTCAAACACTTCAAACAGAACATGTGGTGGTGGCATTACCCACCGTATAGGAAGTATTAGACCCAGACACGGCGCACAATTATCGTGGCGCTCCGAAGTCAAATTCCATATTAATGTATTCACACTTAGAATGTATGTCTTCATTGAATGAAGATATACTTTACTTCGTGTGTTGCACATCTAAGTCATCAATATGCATAAGTGTTAGGATGTGTGCCTGATCACAGGACATTTGAGGATTCCAAGATATTTAGCTCACACCGTAACTTGCAAAATCTCTTCTCATCCAAGGGCTTGGTGAAGATATCTGCCAATTGCTCTTCAGTGTTGACGTGTATGATATCAATATCTTCCTTCACAACATGATCTCTGAGAAAGTGATGACGAATTTCAATGTGCTTTGTCTTCGAGTGCTGAACTGGGTTGTTGGCAATCTTGATGGCGCTTTCATTGTCGCAGTAGAGTGGCACTTGCTTCAGATGAATGCCATAGTCCTTGAGAGTTTGCTTCATCCACAGAAGCTGAGCGCAGCAAGATCCAGCAGCAATGTATTCAGATTCAGCAGTGGAGAGAGATACACAGTTCTGCTTCTTTGAAGACCAACATACAAGAGATCGTCCCAGAAAGTGACATGTGCCTGATGTAGACTTGCGATCAACTTTGTCACCAACATAATCAGCATCCGAGAATCCAACCAAATCAACCTCTGAGCCCTTTGGATACCATAATCCTAGAGTTGGGGTGTGAGCCAAATATCGAAGAATTCGCTTCACAGCTAAGTGATGCGACTCCTTTGGTGCCGCTTGAAATCGAGCACACATGCAAACACTAAGCATAATATCTGGCCTAGATGCACATAGATAAAGTAAAGAACCAATCATGGAGCGGTATACCTTTTGATCGAACTCTTTACCATTGTTGTCGGGACCCAGATGATGTTTGGCTGGCATTGGTGTTGTGAAGCCTTTGCAGTCTTGCATACCAAACTTCTTCAGGCAATCTTTGAGATACTTCTCTTGAGATATGAAGATGCCGTTGCGTTGTTGTCGTATTTGAACACCGAGGAAGAACTTCAGCTCCCCCATCATGGACATCTGATATTGCTCTTGCATCATATATCCAAACTCTTCACTGTACTTCTGATTGGTGCAGCCGAAGATAATGTCATCCACATATATTTGGCACACAAACAGTTCACCATCATATGTCTTCGTGAAGAGAGTGGGGTCTAGTGAACCAGGTATGAAGCCTTTGCTCTTCAGGAAGTATTTGAGTGTGTCATACCAGGCCCGAGGGGCTTGTTTGAGGCCATACAGTGCTTAGTTGAGCTTGTATACCATGTCAGGATGTTTTGGATCTTCAAAGCCAGGCGGTTGTGCAACATATACTTCTTCTTCAATCTTGCCATTGAGAAAAGCACTTTTCACATCCATTTGATATAGAAGTATGTTGTGATGATTTGCATAGGCCAGCAGTATGCGTATGGCTTCAAGTCCAGCAACAGGAGCAAATGTTTCATCGAAGTCAATGCCTTCCACTTGAGTATATCCTTGAGCAACAAGACGAGCTTTGTTTCTGACAACTTGACCATGCTCATCTTGCTTGTTGCGGTATATCCATTTGGTGCCTATTATATTGTGCTTCCGTGGATCAGGACGCTTAACTAGTTCCCATACATTATTCAGCTCAAACTGTTGAAGCTCTTCTTGCATTGCTTGAATCCATTCAGGTTCCATGAATGCTTCTTCAACTTTCTTGGGTTCTGTTATTGAGACGAATGCGAAGTGCCCACAGAAATTTGCCAACTGAGTTGCCCTTGAACGAGTGAGTGGACCGGGTGCATTGATGCTATCAATTATTCTTTCAATCTGCACTTCATTGGCAACACGACGATGTACAGGGCGAAGATTTTGCTCTTGCTGATCATTGTCGTTGTTAGAAGGAATGTCTTCAGGCTGAGCATTGTCTTCATGTTGATCAGGTGCTGAGATGATAAGTTCTTCTTCAGGATGAGCTTCAGAAGGTATAATTTCTCCAGTTCCCATTAGCTTGATTGATTCACTAGATGGAACTTCATCTAGCACATTTGGCAGTTGCTCTCTTTGTGAACCGTTGGTCTCATCGAACCGCACATCCACTGTTTCAAACACTTTGTAATGAAAGAGATTGAAGACTCTGTAGGAGTGCGAGTCCTTTCCATATCCAAGCATAAAACCCTCATGTGCTTTTGGTGCAAACTTTGAGGTGTGATGTGGGTCCTTGATCCAGCACTTGGCGCCGAATACTCTGAAGTAACTGACATTTGGCTTCTTGCCAGCAAGGAGTTCATAAGATGTATTGTTCAGAAGCTTGTGAAGATAAACACGATTGATTGTATGGCATGCAGTGTCAATGGCTTCAGGCCAGACTTTTCTTAGAGTCTTGTATTCATCTAGCATCGTTCTGGCCATCTCAATGAGTGTTCTGTTCTTGCGTTCGATGACGCCATTCTGCTATGGCATGTACGGGGCTGAGAATTCATGAGTGATGCCCAAGGTATCAAGATATGTATCAAGGCCAGTGTTCTTGAATTCAGTGCCATTGTCACTTCTGATATGCTTTATCTTGGCACCATAGTTGTTCATTGCTCGATTGGCGAATCGTCTGAAGACATCCTACACTTCAGTCTTGTAAAGGATTATGTGCACCCAAGTATATCTAGAATAATCATCAACAATGACAAAGCCATAGAGGCAAGCAGTAGTAGTAAGAGTTGAGTAATGAGTGGGACCGAAAAGATCCATGTGAAGCAGTTCGAAGGGTCGAGTAGTAGTCATGATTGTCTTCGAGGGGTGTTTGGCCCTCGTCATCTTCCCTGCCTCACAGGCACCGCATAAGTGATATTTCTTGAACTTGACGCCCTCGATGCCTATGACATGCTTCTTCTTTGCCAGGGTGTGGAGGTTCCTCATGCCAGCATGCCCAAGCCTCCGATGCCAGAGCCAGCATTCTGAAGCCTTTGCTAGAAGACATACGGCAAGTTGTGGTCCTGCTGAGAAATCTACCACGTACAAATCATCTTTTCGATACCCTTCAAATACTAGAGACTTGTCAGATTCCATTAGTACAAGGCAACGATATTTTCCAAATATTACGATCATGTTCAAATCGCAAAGCATTGAGACAGACATTAAGTTGAAGCCAAGGGATTCAACAAGCATGACTTTATCCATGTGTTGATCCCTTGAGATTGCAACTCTACCTAGACCCAATACCTTAATTTTACCAGTGTCAGGAAATGTGATGTGGCTCTTGTCGGATGGACGTAAGGTTGAGTCCATAAGAAGGCTTCTTTTGCCAGTCATGTGATTTGTACACCCACTATTAATAATCCATTCTGAAGACGCTGGTGTCGTACCCTACAGTGCAGTTAGGGGGATAGGCTTCACCAAGAGCATTGTGAAGCAAAAACATTTGACGAACCAGTGGGTTATGAAAGCTTAGATCCACACTACTAGGAAAAGGCCTACTAATGGCGCACCTAATTTGGCCATTAATGGTGCATTAGTGGTGCGCCATTAGTGCCACGCCATTAGTATATTTTACTAATGGCGCACCACAGGTGCGCCATTAGTATCTGGTATACTAATGGCGCACCTCAGATGCGCCATTAGTATATACAACAGTGCGCCATTAGTACGCCTCCCAGGGGGCCATGTATACCCAGGTGCTTTGGCATACTAATGGCGCACAACAACAAGATGCGCCATTAGTAACTTCGGCATACTAATGGCGCACTGTTTAATGATGCGCCATTAGTATCCTTTGGCATACTAATGCCGCACTGTGATGTGATGCGCCATTAGTATGAATATTAGGGTTTTTTTATTTTTAAATTTCCTGTTTTTTGCACAGGTTACAAAATGTATAATTGGACAAAATATAGACAGCACACATCAACAACAGATTCATCGAATACAATAGAAGATTAGTCTCTGAATACAACTCATCATATTAGTCTCCGAATACAATTCATCATATTAGTCTCCGAATTGAAAAGACCGAACAAAGATAGAACATTATATTACAAGTCTCGAGACCGCGAGTAGCGAGTTTGTCTTCACATTACAAGTCGATATCGATCATCTAAACTACCATCACATAGAAGAGAGCTGCGGTCATCACGATGAGCATCATCACGATGAAACTCGTCTTCATCCGGTTCCTCCAGCGCTCCCTCCCCTCTCCCGCTAGATAGCGGGCGTATCTAGATTCGGCCTCGGCCCTAGTGGTGTACCCTTTGTAACTGTTACCGCTGAATCGGTGAACCTGTCTCCGACACTCCTCCCAGTCGTCGTAGACTCCGGGAACCTTACCCTTGTACACGACATACGACGGCATCGCTATGCAGTAGCCAAACGAAACGTTAGTACCAATTCACAGATAATACATAAGCAATATATAAGTATGCAACAGAACGATCGGAAGAGAAAAGCAAGACATTAATAGCATCGATTACATCTAAGTTGAACGACTCTCGAAACCAAAGAGACATACTACAAGTTCATTAAAGTTTAATTACAACATGAGCCGAATCGATGTTTCAGAACTAGACACAGCATCACTGCTTTCGACTCGACTCAAGGGACCGGAGCGTGGATGAAGACGCCGTCTATCGTGGGAGTCATGAAATAACGGTCGTTGTCCGCATCGATGTCACTGTTGGACGGTTGATTTCTGAGGTAGAACTGCCCCGAGGTATGAAGGACATCTTGATGGATGATTTCCGCAAACTCCGACTGGATGCGAAAGAATTCTTGTCTGATGTCCGCGTCCTGGATTACCGACACGCTCGCGGCCTAATCTTTGAGTTTGCTCGGTAGCAGAAGTTGATGATGGTCCCGTACGATCGCCTGCATGTGATGGATGGCATAGTAGGCACCCTTCTGACCGCCAGGCGGCTGCTTGACGCAGCAGAACGTCGTATTGTGGGAGAACACGTGCTTGTCGTACTTACGAATAGGCCTGGTGAAGGTGCCTCCAGATTTGACGTAGCCGGGGAGAACATCATCAAGAACCTTCTTGACATTTGTGTAGTCTATGTTCGACTGACAGTCCGGGTCAAAATACGTGGCCATGGAATATTTGGGGCTTAGGAGGATGAGCGTGCAATGTGTGTCACTGCAGAAAACACGGAATGTTAAAAGAAAAACGATCGAAATCTAAGAATTCATATGTTATGGGGCAGTTGAGGGGAGGACTTACTCGGGAAAGTAAGGCACGAGGAAGTTATCCTTATCTTGGTTTGCCAGAATGACGCCTTCGAGGTAAGAAGTCGCGACTTGCCGGTCCCCAGCGCTGCCCAAGATCTTGGCACGCATGTAGAAGGGGTCGACTATCATGATGTCTGGGGTCTTGTCGCGAATGATCCGCATCTCCATACTCAGCGAAAATAGCCGAACGAAGGTGTAGTGCAGCGGATGAAGGTTCAACATAGCGTGGATGTCATCAAACCGCAGGACGATCGTACCCCCGATGGAGTTATCCACAAAGCCCTTGCCCTCTGGCACCTTGGCCGCGAAAACCGGGTATGCCACATCCTTCTCTCCGAGACGCCGCTTCTCCAAAGAAAGAACATTGTCATGCAGACTCCGCATAGCACTGGTTGCAGCATCGAGCATATTTCTCGGTAGCATCGGCCTACCCGCCACATGCACCCTCCTCGAGATATCCTCAGGTGAAGGTGGCCCGTCCTGAGCACGGATCGTACTCGGTGCCGGCTGGCCCGCACCCTTGTTAGTCTTTCTTTTGCGTGCCTTCTTCTTCTCCTGTAATGGGACCGAGTTCTGCTCACAGACCGCCTTCTTGAGTGTGTTGGGGATGATCATATTTCGCACCTCGCCTATCTGAGGCTCGGTGAAGTCGGCAGCTGGAGGCGTCTCCTGAGAGCTGAACTGAAGACGACGCCTGTTGCAACTTGGCTTCTCTGTGGTACCAGCTAGATCGCGCACGTCTTTTGTTGGGTTGGGTTCTTGAGAAGGAGGCCCCATGAAGTCGCCACCGTACCCATGATCGGCAAAGTACTGATCGACGTTGGCAAATGTATCGTCATCGTCGTCGTTCTGATCCTGTGCCATATGCATGTTTGGATCCAGTGGCATAGGGATGTCCGGCACCGTTGCGGCGGTCTTGCCATGGGGCCGACTTGGCGCCGGCACGACTGGCGGTGTTGTCTTTGGGGTGGTGTCCCCCGCCCCCAAACGAATCTGGCTCTTCGGCCAAAGCAGGGGCCAGCTCAGGCAGGCGCTGAGGGTCATCACGTCATCATCGTCGGCCCCAACGGGTCGAATCGGAGGTAACAACTCGTCGCAGCCTGGCAGCACCCGAACCAGTTGAACCCTAAACAAGTTGGGTGGCATCTGGGTACCGTGGAACAAGGGGTTGCCCGGTTGAACGATTTTGCCCTTGGCGACATTGACCAACTCGTTGTTCACAAAGTGCAGGAGAGTGCACGGAACGTCGGCGGTGCCCTGCGAAAACATGTAGGGCGTCAGGGATGCCCAGTCAAAGCCAAGGAGATGAAGTCCTCGGCCAAGAGAGGCTTAATTAGTTACCATGATGATGGCGTCGAGCTCGGCTAATGTCGAGGCACCGCCAACGGCGGGCGTGCAGTTGACGGAGGGGCCGCTTGCTGCAGAGGTGCCGGCCGGCGTACACCCGGGTGCATTAAGCTCCCGTGTCGGCGTCGGAGACACCAATGGCCCCGCCATCGCGTTCTGCGAGTTGCTGGCCGTGAAGCTAGGAATCGGGGGCGGCCCCTGTTGGCCGCCCGCAATCCACGCACTAATCCCCTGGATCAAGGTAGGCACAATGGCGGTGATCGTCCTTCTGAGTTGTTGTTCCACTTGCTCTTGGACAATCTCCGGAATCCGCGCCACCTGTGCCCTGAGTTCTTGAACCTCGCGCGCCTGGCTTTCCGAGCTAGTCTTTTTCTCCTTTCGCCCACCAGTGTTATAGTATGATGACCATTTTGTCGACAAGCCTTTGCCGGCCACACGACCAGCTGACGTCGGCTTACTCAGCTTATCCTTGTTCTTCATTACATTCAACGCCCTATTTAGAGTGGTGTCCCAAGGGTTGCTCTTAGTCGACCCCGCGCTACTGCTTTCAGTCGCCTGCGGAAGGAATGTGAACCATTTAGAAATTTGGCTTCATTAATTAGAATGCAACCATATGGAGCTAATTACACGGGGGTGTATTCCTTACCAGAACAAGCTCAAGCGCCCTGGTCTTCGGATCCGTGGTAAGCTCCTTTGTTTTCGGGTCCTTCTTGTACCGGGCCCTGACAAAGTTCCTGGTCTGCTTGTCACCGTATTTATCGAAGAGGGGCGGTAGGCCTTGCTCGGCATGCTCCACCTCCTCCTTGTCCCATATAGGCTCCGCCACTCTGTAACCGCCGAGACCGAGTGTGTCTTCCCCTAAGTTCAGCTCCCGCATTTCTTTCCCCCACTTACTTGATTCAGAGTTTGCGGTGCTCGACCAATTGATCTTGAAGTCGTTGTAGTCATCTTCGGTGATCGAAGGATTTTTCTCCTTGATCTTCTCATAACTCTCACCTTTCTCGATCATTCTCTTCACATTGCTTTTCCAAGTAGACAGGGCCTTGCTCATCTTCGTGAGGGCAGCATTGTTCACTTTATTCCCTTTGAGGCTTGTGTTTTCAAATTCAGCGGGGAACTTGTATCATTCGTGCAGCTTCGTGAAGAGGAGGTTGCGCAAATTCCCTCGGTCAGGATGCCTCAGGTTCTCGGTGTTGATCGAGACGGTGCTCCGGAGAATGCACCCGAGCTGAAGCGAGTACCCCTTGACTATTCGTTCGGGCGCCGTTGGATTCCCGTCGGAGTCCACTTCAGTAACTTCCTCCTTGAGGGTGCAGAGCACGGTCGGGCGCCGGTCCTTCCGTTGCCTCTTCGGTTGGCTGCCATCTGTGCGTGCACCGCCATCATCAGTGGTGGCATCCTCGGCGGCACCATCAGTGGTGGCATCAATGGGGTCATCCTCGGCGGTACCATCAGTGGTCTCAGGATCGGTGGGGAAGGCGGCGTCCTCATACAAGTGAGGTTGTTCCTCCATCTCCCGGGATAGCTCCCAGAATGCCTTGACGCCCGAACCCCCGGCCTCATCGTTGTTGGCCATGTTTCTCTCTAAATAGGAACAAAGTTTGGTCAAAAAGTTGGTTATTGTCAAGGAAAAAGATCATGGTCTCATCATTTAGGGTTTTTCGACACCGAGGCATCCTAAAAGCTAAGCTTTTATCATTGAGGGTTTTTCGACGCCGAGGCACCCTAAAAGCCTAAGCTTTCATCATTTCGGTTTTTATCGACACCGAGGCACCCTAAAAGCCATGCATTAGTCACAAGTACGCCGGGGCACTTGATCCTACTTAATTAACTACTAAGATACCCCGGCCCATGCATTAGTCACAAGTACCCCATATGTCCTATTTTTAGCAAAGTCATGCTAAAATTCACGGAATTTCAGCATGACCTTTGCTGAAAATAGGACATATGGAGTACCCGAATTTGCCGGAACGGAAGTTAATCGACATTCCAGCAAACTCAAGGGCCTCTCAGGTGGACAAGGCAAAAAAGGCCTCCATCACAACATGGAAAATACATTGGCATGTGAAGAGGTGAAACAATATATGCATCTCCAAGCAGTATCATTCAACATTTTGGACAAACCACTACAAGCAATACTGGACCATTTCTCCCCCAATACATCATAGCAACATTATTTGGGTACCTATATGGTATTAACATGCCATTCTCTGTCAACAGAAGTAGCACAAAATCATTCAAGTACCAGTGTTTAACTAAAACTTGGTGTGAATAAGATCCTCTGTCAGTACTTCATACCAATAATCAAAACCCCAAAACCTGACCCCAACTAGTTACCATAAGGTCAAATACTGTCCACAAAACCATAACAAAAATAGCAAGTCAAATTTAAACAACTGGAGTAGTTCAAGATACTGAATCTTGGTTTTAACCAAACAGTATTTATACTCCCCTTTCATTTAAATACACAGCAAAAGATTCATTTAAATACACAGTACTGACAAAATTCATCTAATTCTACTGGAGTAAAAAGGTTTCATTTAACTTAAAAGATTCAGAGAAGAGCAAGCAGGAGCACACTACTACACAACTTAACTGAATTTTTTACTCCAATAATACTGGTACACTTGCTACTCCAGTACTGTACTTCATGTGGAAAAGTAACAGTAGCTACTGATGCTACTCCAAAACGCATGCACTCCACTGCAAGCACATAATCTTTTATTCAAGTAATAGTGTATGATGAATTTGATTATTCAGACTTAAGTTGCTTCAAGTGATGTCACTAGTTTCAGTTAACTAGAGTACTACAGCAAATGGAGTACCTAATCTGATCCAGTTAAAGTCTCCAGATGGAGTACCAAATGGAGTACTACAGGTGCTGCACTTGCTACACCAAAACAGCTACTGATCAAGTACCAGAGTACTCCAGTTGATCAAGCAACAGTAGAAAGACTGTAAGTGTTTAAATTTAGTTGATCAAGCAGACTCGTCAAAGTACTACTGCAAGTGTTTAAATTCAGTCAAGTATACTACTGCAGGTGTTTAATTAAAAGAAAAGTGCTTCATGATTCTCTTTATGTCAGGCTACAACACCCAGTTGTGGAACAGGAAGAAATACTGCAGTTTGTGAATACAGATTGTCTTTGTTCCAGTTAATGGATACAATGCATGTTGGCTCTACAAACTTACTTTTGAAGCAGAAAACAGTGAAGGGGTCGAGGTCGTACCAAACTAAGGCGTCCGTCGGTGGTGGCTGGCCGGTGCTCCTCTCCTCTTGTAGCTGCAGCGGCAGGAGAAGAGCCCCCGCCCCTGGAGTGGAGGGGCTCTTCGCGCGGACGGGGATAGAGCTCGAGGCAGTCCGCGGACGGCGGCGCCTGGTCGTCGCGGCGGAGGAGGGCCGGTGGTCGCGGGGACGACGGTGGTCGCGGGGACGATGCGGTGTCGATGGGGACGACCTAGTCGGGTGAAGCAGCGCGAGGGGAGGGGAAGTGGGGAGGTGCGGAGGTGTGGAGCGGGCGCGGGGGTCGTCGGAGCGGGCACGGGGGAGCCGGAGCGGGTGTGGAGCGGGCGCGGGAGTCGGCGGCGGCGGTGGAGAGCGGTCACGGGGAGCGCGGGGAGGCTCGCGCTGCCGTCCGTCCGAGGAGGTCGCGGGCTCGAGGGGGGGGAAGGGGAGAGGGAGGCGGCGGGGGCGCGTGGGCGGCTGCGGCGCAGTGGGTCGGGGCAGCGGCGGCGGCGGCGCGGTGGAGGGAGGGACGAGGGAAGGAGCGGCGCGGTGGATCAAGGAAGAGGGAACTGGCGAGGGGGAGAGGGAAGGGGGGATCGGGCGAAGGGGTGCACAATACTAATGGCGCACCACCCCTAGGTGCGCCATAAGTACATCCATACTAATGGCGCACCTCACCGTGGTGCGCCATTAGTATTTTTTTTTTGATTTCTGCTCGAGCCAACAGGTTATCTTCCACCTGACCTGATCCACACCAAGTTCCCTCTACTAGCTCGACTAGTCAGCGGCCAGCTCTCACACCAGGAGGTCCTGGGTTCGATTCCCAAGCTCCACAAATTTTTTTTATGCATTTAAAATGTTGTTTGATACTTATTTGTGTTTAAATATGTTCAAACTTGTTTAAATCATAACAGTAATATTTTTTTATAAGACAGTAATAATTTTTTTTAAAATATCATCAAACAGTAATGCCGGTGGAGCGGGGGAGGGTGCGCGGGGTGCGGGGGGTCGGCGGCGGCGGTTGAGTAGGGGAGGGGTGCGGGGGGTCGGCGGCGGCGGTTGAGTAGGGGAGGGGGTGCGGGGGGTCGGCGGCGGCGGCCGGTGGACCGGGGGGTGCTCGGCGGCGAGGGGGGCCGGATCTGGCGAGGTGGGATAGCGATCGAGATGGAGGGGGATCGAGATCGAGTGTCCATGAAATTCATAAATATTCATGATAGTTCAAAAAGTGCCCATGAAATACAATCGAGAAATGAAGGCTACAATTTAAATACAATCGATCTTAGCTAGCTATCTGTTCACAATCTTCTTGCCCTTCTTTTTCGCAAATGGAGTTCTTCTGTGGAACGGACGTCCTTTAGGTAGGATGGTCCTGCTTCTTCTTGTGGTGTATGCTGCTACTTCATCATCGTCGTCATGTTCGATCCTCGGGTCGCCGTACTTGTCGAAGTCTTGCTCATTGGCTACTCCATCCATTCCAATGATCTTCCTTTTGCCTCTCCTCACGACAACACGACTGGGCTTTGACGGGTCGGTAATGAAGAAGCATTGGTCCACTTGGGAAGCCAGTACCCATGGCTCATTTTTCGCGGTGACGTTTGCGCCCGCGGTCTTGGATTTGACTTCGGGTATAACCATGGTGGTGAAATACCGGTCTTCTTTTAGGGCGCTCTTGGCTCATCTGACACGGAACATCGGGACCTTCTCACCAACGTAGCTCAGCTCCCAGATCTCCTCGATCCTTCCGTAGTATCTGTCCTTGTCGTTACCGGTGTAAGATTCCATCGTTACCCCGGAGTTCTGATAACCATCGCTCTTCATTTCCTTGGCCTCGGTGTAGAATGTGTAGCCGTTGATATCGTACGCCTCATAGGTCATCAGGTTGTGCTCGGCGCCCTGTGACAAGGCGAATATGAGTTGTTCTTCCGCGGAAGAATCCTCATGTAAAGGGTACGACAGAAGCTTCTGCTTGAACCAACGCGTGAAACATGAGTTGTGCTCTTTGAGTATATCTCCGTCCGTCCTCTGTTGGCCTCGGTCATTGTACGTCTTCTTAATAAAGGTTTTGTGCTCTACCACCCAAGGATCGACCACGTCTATGTGTTGTAGCGCGACTAGGTTTTCTCTTTCAAAGTCGGCGAGTCGACCCTCGAAGTCGACATGCATTTCGCGGCGACCCTCACGGTGACCCCATCCAGCGAGTCTGCCGAGGTGCCTGTTGATGGGCAGACCAACGGGGTTCTCGATGCCTAAATAATTCGTGCAGTAGGAGATGCACTCTTCGGTCAGAAATCCCCTGGCTATGCTTCCCTCTGGACGTGACATGTTGCGAACGTATCCTTTGATGACACCATTCATCCTTTCGAACGGCATCATGCTGTGCAGGAACGTCGGCCCGAGTTGGATGATATCGTCCACGATATGGACCAGCAGATGCACCATAACATCGAAGAATGCGGGCGGGAAGTACATCTCAAGCTCGCATAGTATCACCACGATCTCTTCCTGTAGCCTTCTGAGTTGCCTCACGCCAACAGACTTCCGAGAGATGACGTCGAAAAAGTTGCATAGGCCAAATAGGGTTTCACGGACATGCGCGTCCATGATCCCACGGATTGCAACTGGAAGTATCTGCGTCATCAGCACGTGACAGTCGTGAGACTTCATCCCGCTGAACTTCAGCTTCGCTGGGTCTAGGTATCTGCTTATCTTCCCCACGTAACCGTAAGGAAGTTTTACTCCTACGAGGCAGGTGAAAAACTGCTCGATCTCCTCCTGACTTAGAGTGAAGCACGCGGGAGGGTAGTCATTTCCGGTCTTCTTGGCCTTTTTGCCTTTGCGACGACTTTCCGTGTCCTGCTTTGCCTCATCATCATCATCATCATCATATATAGCGTGAAGCTCCTGCCTGATGCCCATTGATTTCAAGTCTGCCCTTGCTTTCGGCCCATCTTTGGTCCTCTCTGGCATGTTGAGCAGGGTACCAAGCAGACGTTCTTCCAGTACGGTTCTTCGTGATATGCATGACATCAAGGCTGTGAGGCACACGGTGCATCTTCCAGTACGGCAAGTCCCAGAAAATAGACCTCGTTTTCCATACCTTCAGCAGCGGCTCTGGCGCCTTTCGCTTCTTTCCCGGCTCTGGCGCCTTTTGCTTCTTTCCCGACAGTGGGCAGTCTTTCCAATTTTTCAACAGCTCGTCTATTTCCTCGCCGCTCCTCGTACGCGGGCGTCCTCGGGGTTCGGTTTCACCATCAAACAGATCCTTGCGTTTTCTCCACGGGTCATCGTCGCGAAGCCACCTTCGATGTCCCATGAACACGGTTTTCGAACACCCGGGATCTCTATCTAGCTGGCGATACGTTGTGTCATCCATGCACCTGACGCATCCAGAAAATCTGTGGACCACCTGCCCCGCGACATATCCGTAACCGAGATAGTCGTGCACCGTCGTGAGCAGCGCGGCTCTCATAGGGAAATATTCTTTCTTTGCGGCGTCCCACGTATTGGCTGGCGTTTTCCACAGCGTGTCAAGCTCCTCTTTCAGCAGCCCCAGATACAGATTGATGTCGTTCCCTGGTTGTTTCGGTCCTTCAATTAGCATACTCATGTGAATGTACTTCCTCTTCATGCACAACCAGGGGGGAAGGTTGTACATCCACACAAACACAGGCCAGGTGCTATGTGTGCTTCTCTGGCTGCCAAACGGATTGACTCCATCGGTGCTCGCGCCCAGCACGATGTTCCTTGGATCGTTCCCAAATTCTGGGTCTTCGAAGTTCAACGCTTGCCACTGGCTCGCATCCTTAGGGTGACTCAGCATCTTGTCTTTTTTATCTATCTCCGGATCATTTGCGTCATCTTCTCGCTTCTTCTCCTCCCTATCCGCGTGCCAACGCAGGAGCTTTGCTACCTTAGGGTCCGCGAAATACCGCTGCAGACGAGGAGTGATCGGAAAGTACCACACCACTTTTCGAGGAGCTTTCTTCCTCTTCTTGTATCAAGTGACGCCGCACACCGGGCATATGGTAGACTCTGCGTGCTCGTCCCGATAAATGATGCAATTGTTCATGCACACATGGTATTTCACGTGCGGTAAATCCAGAGGACACACGATTTTCTTCGCCTCCTCCAAACTGGTCGGGCACTTGTTCCCCTTGGGAAGACGTTCGTGCCAGAATGACATGTTCTCGTCGAAGCATGCGTCGGTCATTTTGTGTTTTACCTTCATCTCCAGAGCCATGAGCGTTACTTTCAGGCGGGTATCCTCGGGCCTGCATCCTTCATACAATGGAGTAACCGCGTCTAACTCAAGTTGATCCATCTTGGCTTTCTCTCAGGCGGTAGCTCTTGCGTTATCCGTCTGCTTGAGAAGCAGCTCTTGAATATGAGGGTCCTGCACCCAGCCCATCGATGGTCCAGCGTCGTCTGCTCCGCCGGCATCATCATCTTCATGATCATGCCCGTCGTCTGCTCCGGCATCTTCCTCATCATCATGTCCTGCATCTTCTACATGATGACTGTGTACAGCATCACCGTCGTGATCATCTCCTGGGGATTCTTCGTCTTCTCGCCCGCCCGAGCCGCGGTGGTTGTCTTGCTGCCCTTCCTCATTTCTTGCCCGGCCCCCATGGATGACTTCGTAGTCATCTTCATCACCTTGCCACCGATAGCCATCCATGAAACCACGCAAGAGCAGGTGGTCCCGCACCTGCCCGGATTCCGGGTCCGCAATAAGGCTCTTCAGCTTGCATCTTCGACACGGACACCTTATCTCCGTCTCGTTCTTTTGAAGCATCTCGGCCTTTGCGGACCTCAAAAACCTATTCACGATGCCTTCGGTCATCGTGCGGACCATGGTCGCCTGCGGGGTAGAGCAAAACGATATTTTAGAACCAAGAAAAAATTTGGCATGACTTTCCCTAAAAATAGGACCAAAAAGAATGCTTAATGCCAAAATTCTCGCCGAAACGGAAATGAATCAACATTCCGGCAAAATATTGGCAACTATCGCATTTCAAATACCGGTACACCTCCAAACACAAACACATATGCAACACCACAAACATATGCAACACCACGAACATACATAGATCTAGCTAGGCCATAAAAAGTGCATGTGCACATTGTTGTAGGGAGAACAACATAAATATAGCTTCCCCCCTTACTTACCTATCAAAACAAGGTAATTTAACCACTTAAATTGAATGAATCTATGGTGGAAATGAGGTGAAAAAGAGGAGGCACCCGAGACAAGGAGGAGGTGGAGAGAATGAAGTGGGGAGAAAGTGAGTGTGGGTAGGAGAGGCTGTCCAAAATATCTTGTTGCTGCCCACTTACTAATGGCGCACCAAATCTAAATGCGCCATTAGTAATCCAGGTTACTAATGGCGCACCTTCTGGTGGTGCGCCATTAGTAGTTTTGCAAAAAAAAATAAACTAATGGCGCACTGTTCCACAGTGCGCCATTACTAGTTTAAACTAGTAATGGCGCACGGTCAAACAGTGCGCCATTAGTAGTTTTGCAAAAAAGGAATAAAAAATATAATAAAAAAACAACACTAGTGGCGCACTTTCCGACAGGTGCGCCATTACTAGTTACAACTAGTAATGGCGCCATTAGTATGTTTGGACAGGCGCACT
Source organism: Triticum urartu (assembly GCF_003073215.2). Lineage (NCBI taxonomy): Eukaryota > Viridiplantae > Streptophyta > Magnoliopsida > Poales > Poaceae > Triticum > Triticum urartu. The sequence goes on from NC_053025.1 coordinate 13,016,540, forward strand.
AGTTCAAAAAAAAATTGGATACTAATGGCGCACCCTGGGCCAGGTGCGCCATTAGTAGTTTCAGCTCTAATGGCGTATCAGAAGGTGGTGCGCCAGTGCGCCATTAGTATCAATCCCATCTATAGCCCTTTTTCTAGTAGTGCCAGATTAGGACTAATAGGGAGAGTAGCAAGCGATTCAGGAACGAAGTACATAGTAAGACCATTCGGGCATTTGATCTTGCGCCCTACAAGATGTTTAAGGTCCCCAGCAATAGCATCAGACGATTTTGGTTTTCTGCTGGAGACCCTTCCCTGCAAAAGAGAGTTAAGCTTTCTTAGCCACCCACATCTTCAAGGGTGGCTTAGAAGCAATAAGTCTAAGTGCAGCATCTGAGAATTTTGGCTTTGGAGCCCTAGCAAACAGTCTAGCAGGCGGACAATAGTACTCATAAGAATAAGCAGAATAGTTCTTGGTCTTATGAACATGGCGTTTTGATGAACCGCTCTCATATTCATATGTCTGAGTATAGTTTCCCTGCAAAACATTTGCGTTAGTGCGACTCAGGTGAGTCCTCTGTCGGTATGAAGCCTTTGGACCGTATGAAGCCTTTGGTCTGAGGTTTGTCTTCTTCATGTGAGGTGTCATGATGACATTCACAGGAAGATTCTCCAGACACCTTTTCGGAACCCAGATCTTCTTCATAGGCGGTCCATTCCTGCAGTTAGTACCAATGTACCTGGCAAACACTTCACCATTCTGATTCTTAAACAGTATATAGTTTGCATCAAAGGATTCATCAATGATAATGGGGTTAGCACAAGTGAAGCCAGATAGATTGGATGGATCTGATGAAGGTTCCTTTGCAGCAACCCAAGTGGTTTTGGGGTACTGCTCAGATTTCCAGTAAGAGCCATCAGCATTCATTTTCCTTACGAACCCAACACCCTCTTTCCTCGGGTTTCGGTTCAGTATCTGCTTTTTGAGGACATCACATAGTGTCTGATGCCCTTTGAGACTTTTGTACATCCCTGTTTCAAGCAATGTCTTCAACCTAGCATTCTCATCAGCAATAGCAGTGGTATCCTCAGCAGAGGGGTTAGTTACCACATCAACAGTTGAAGATATTGCAACAGTAGTAGCAGTAGAACATTCAGCAACAGAAGTAGCATTATCACGCTCAATGCATTTAAGACATGGTGGTTCAAATCCTTCCTGAGCGGAACTGATCTGTTTGGCGTGAAGTGACTCGTTTTCCTTTTGAAGATCTTCATGAGCCGCTCTCAACTTCTCAAGATCTTGCTTCCTTTGAAGATAATCATAGGAAAGCTTTTCATGAGTTGTTGAGAGAGTATCATGACGACTTTCAAGTTCCTGATACTTAACGTGAAGATTTTTTATGTCTTCAATTAAGGATTTAGAATGAGTCATTTCAGCACCTAACAGATCATCGCTTCTGTCTAACAGTTTTTGAATATGTTCCATAGCTTTCTGTTGTTCGGTTGCAATTTTAGCAAGTGTTTTGTAGCTGGGTTTTGAACCACAATCAGAGTCATCGTCACTAGATGTTTGATAGTGAGTAGTGCGTGTGTTTACCTTGGCACCGCGTGCCATGAAGCAGTAGGTAGAAGCGGAGTAGTCCTTGTCATTTGCATCGGTGTCGGTGATGAAGTCATTGTCTTCAGTGTAGAAGATGGACTTGGCAACGTATGCTGTAGCCAGACTTGCGACACCTGAGTCGGACTCCTCCTCAGACTCCACCTCCGCCTCCTCAGAAGTAGACTCCTCCTCTGAATCCATTTCCTTGCCAACAAACGCACGTGCCTTGCCAGATGAGCTCTTCTTGTGTGATGAAGACTTTGAGGAAGACTTGGAAGAAGACTTTGAGTATTTCTTCTTCTTCTTGTCGTCAGAGTCATATTCCTTGCTCTTCTTCTTCTTTTTGTTCTCATTGTCCCACTGTGGACACTCAGAGATGAAGTGGCCAAGTTTCTTGCACTTGTGACATGTTTTCTTCTTGTAGTCATGAGCAGAAGCTTCATCATTCCTTGAGCTTGATCGGGAAGACTTTCTGAAGCCTTTCTTCTTGGTGAATTTTTGGAACTTCTTAACAAGCAAAGCAAGTTCCCTTCCAATGTCTTCAGGATCATCAGAACTGCTGTCAGATTCTTCTTCAGATGAGGAGACAGCTTTTGCCTTCAAGGCACGAGTTCGCCCATAGTTTGGAGCGTAGATATCTCTTTTCTCAGAAAGCTGAAACTCATGTGTGTTGAGCCTCTCAAGTATGTCAGACGGATCGAGTGTCTTGAAATCAGGACGTTCTTGAATCATCAGGGCTAGGATGTCAAACGAGCTATCAAGTGATCTCAGTAGTGTCTTGACGACTTCATGTTTGGTGATCTCAGTGGCGCCGAGGGCTTGAAGCTCATTTGTGATGTCAGTGAGTCGGTCAAATGTGTGCTGGACATTCTCATTGTCATTTCGCTTGAAGCGGTTGAAGAGGTTGCGAAGGACACTGATTCTCTGATCTCTGTAGGTTGAGATGCCTTCATTGACCTTGGAGAGCCAGTCCCAGACCAGCTTAGATGTCTTCAAAGCACTCACACGGCCATACTGTCCTTTGGTCAGATGACCACAGATGATATTCTTGGCAGTAGAGTCTAGTTGAACGAATTTCTTGACATCAGCAGCAGTGACACCTTCTCCAGCCTTGGGAACGCCGTTTTCGATGACATACCATAGGTCGACGTCAATGGCTTCAAGATGCATGCGCATCTTATTCTTCCAGTAGGGATATTCAGTTCCATCGAAGACGGGGCACGCAGCGGAGACTTTAATTATCCCTGCAGTCGACATAGCTAAAACTCCAGGTGGTTAAACCGAATCACACAGAACAAGGGAGCACCTTGCTCTGATACCAATTGAAAGTGCGTTATATCGACTAGAGGGGGGTGAATAGGCGATTTTTATGAAAGTCTTCAAAACGTGAAGTTATGAAGACAACCGATAGAGATAACCTATTACCCTGCAGCGGAAGGTAGACTACACTAGGCAAACTATAGTCAAGTATTCAATGGAGTGAAAGCACAATGACTAATAGCAGCAATGTAGTAAGGATCAGGTAGGAAGATATTATGAAGCCAAACAGAATGCGCAGTCACTCAGTGAAGACAAAAGATAGTACAATCATGCAATGATTTCACAAGGAGTAACAGTAAGTAAAGGGAAGGGAAGATGAAACCAGTGACTCATTGAAGACAATGATTTGTTGGACCAGTTCCAGTTGCTGTGACAACTGTACGTCTGGTTGGGGCGGCTAGGTATTTAAACCTTAGGACACACAGTTCCAGACACCCAGTCCTGAACACGCAGCTCAGGACACCCAGTCCTCACCGTATTCCCCTTGAGCTAAGGTCACACAGACCTCGCCCAATCACTCTGGTAAGTCTTCAAGGTAGACTCCCAAACCTTCACAGACTTCGTTCACCGGCAATCCACAATGTCTCTTGGATGCTCAGAACGTGACGCCTAACCGGCTGGAGGATGCACAGTCCTCAAGTGTAATAAGTCTTCAGATCACACAGACAAGAAGACTTAAGTGATGCCTAGTTCTCTTTGGCTCTGGGTGGTTAGGGCTTTATCCTCGCAAGAAATTCTCTCTCAAAGGCTTCGAGGTGGGTTGCTCTCAAATGACAAAATATGTACTCTCAATCTGAGCAGCCAACCGTTTATGGTTGTAGGGGGTAGGCTATTTATAGCCACTTGGCAACCCGACCTGATTTGTCTGAAATGACCCTGGGTCACTAAGGAACTGACACGTGTTCCAACGGTCAGATTTCAAACTCACACGGCAACTTTACTTGGGCTACAAGCAAAGCTGACTTGTCCGACTCTGGACAAGATTCGCTCTCATAGTCTTCACTCGAAGACATAGGTTTTTGGTTAAGGCATCACTTGAGTCATTCTGACTGGTTCACTTGGACCCCACTTAACAGTACGGTGGTTCCTATGACTCAACACAGAAGAAAAAGAACTACGTAAGAACTAAGTCTTCGAGTTCCATAGGCTTCATGCGGTGTCTTCTCTCGTCATAGTCTTCAATGTAAATATCTTCATATACCACCTTTGACTTCAATGTCTTCATACATTTTTAGGGGTCATCTCTGGTAGGAAAACTGAATCAATGAGGGACTTCTACCTGTGTTATCCTGCAATTCTCACAAACACATTAGTCCCTCAACTAGGTTTGTCGTCAATAGTCTAAAACCAACTAGGGGTGGCACTAGATGCACTTACAAAACTGAGTCACGTCATCCTAGTGATGTTTTTAGTATTGAAATCAGTATTCAAAAATTAACGTGAAGAATCACAATACTGAATTTTACTACCAAAATTAGTGATATACAAGTGAGTCGGGTGATCTCATTTTGTATTTCAGTTCAGTATTGAAATAATAAGGTGGATAATCGCAATACTGAATTCAGTACCGAAATGAGTGATATAAAACATAGTCGGGTCATCTTGGTGCTCTAGTTCAGTATTGAAATCAGTACTGAAATATTAACGTCGTTAATCAGAACACTGAATTTTAGTACCGAAATTAGTGATATACAATCGAATCGGGTCATCGTGGTGCGGTTTTTCAATATTAAATATTAATGTGGATAATCACAATACTAAGTTTTAGCACTGAAATTAGTGATATAGAACCGAGTCATGTGTTAGTCATGCTATTTTTGAGTACTCAAATTAATACTGAAATACTAACATGGATAATCGCAATAGTAAAATTTATACCGAAATTAGTGATATAGATGTGAGTCGGGTGATCGTCGTTTTGTTTTTCAGTACTGAAATCAGTATTGAAGTATTAAAGTGGATAATCGCAATACTGAATTTTAGTACTGAATGAGTCATATAGAACATATTCGGGTCATCTTGGTGTCGTATTTCAGTACTGAAATCAATATTAAAATATTAAGGTGGATAATCAAAATACTAAATTTTAGTATCGACATTAGTAATATACAACTCAGCTAGGTCATCGTGGTGCCGTTTTTCAGTATTGAAATATTAACGTGGTTAATCTCAATGCTATATTTTAGTATCGAAATTAGTGATATAGAATTGAGTCATGCGTTCATCTAGCTGTTTTTCAGTACAGAAATCAATACTGCAATATTTACATGGATAATCGCCGTACCGAATATTAGTAACAAAATTGTGATATACAGCTAAGTCACTTTATCATCGTTTTGTTTTTAAGTCTTGAAATCAGTATTGAAATATTAAGTGGATAATCGCAATACTGTATTTTAATACCAAAATTAGTGATATACAACTGAGTGTGATGATCATCACTTTATATTTCAGTACTGAAATCAATATTGATATATTAATGTGGATAATCACAATACTGAATTTTAGTACTAAAATTAGTGATACACGACCGAGTCGGGTCATCGTGGTGTTGTATTTTACTATCGAAATTAGTACGGAAATGTTAACATGTATAATCATAATACTGGGTTTTAATACCAAAAGTAGTGATATAGAACTGAGTCAGGTGTTAGTCGTGCTATTTCTGAGTACTCAAATCCATACTGAAATATTAACATAGATAATCGCAATACTGAATTTTATACCGAAATTAGTGATATAAAACTAAGTCACGTCATTCTAGTGCTGTTTTTAGTATTGAAATCAGTATTCAAAAATTAGCGTGAAGAATCACAATACTGAATTTTACTACCAAAATTAGTGATATACAAGTGAGTCGGGTGATCTCATTTTGTATTTCAGTACTGAAATCAGTATTGAAATAATAAGGTGGATAATCGCAATACTGAATTCAGTACCGAAATGAGTGATATAGAACATAGTCGGGTCATCTTGGTGCTCTAGTTCAGTATTGAAATCGGTACTGAAATATTAACATCGTTAATCAGAAAACTGAATTTTAGTACCGAAATTAGTGATATACAATCGAATCGGGTCATCGTGGTGCGGTTTTTCAATATTAAATATTAATGTGGATAATCACAATACTAAGTTTTAGTACTGAAATTAGTGATATAGAACCGAGTCATGTGTTAGTCATGCTATTTTTGAGTACTCAAATTAATACTGAAATACTAACATGGATAATCGCAATAGTAAAATTTATACCGAAATTAGTGATATAGAAGTGAGTCGGGTGATCGTCGTTTTGTTTTTCAGTACTGAAATCAGTATTGAAGTATTAAAGTGGATAATCGCAATACTGAATTTTAGTACCGAAATGAGTGATATAGAACATAGTTGGGTCATCTTGGTGCCGTATTTCAGTACTGAAATCAATATTGAAATATTAAGGTGGATAATCACAAACTGAATTTTAGTACCGAAATTAGTGATATACAATCGAATCGGGTCATCGTGGTGCGGTTTTTCAATATTAAATATTAATGTGGATAATCACAATACTAAGTTTTAGTACTGAAATTAGTGATATAGAACCGAGTCATGTGTTAGTCATGCTATTTTTGAGTACTCAAATTAATACTGAAATACTAACATGGATAATCGCAATAGTAAAATTTATACCGAAATTAGTGATATAGAAGTGAGTCGGGTGATCGTCGTTTTGTTTTTCAGTACTGAAATCAGTATTGAAGTATTAAAGTGGATAATCGCAATACTGAATTTTAGTACCGAAATGAGTGATATAGAACATAGTCGGGTCATCTTGGTGCTCTAGTTCAGTATTGAAATCGGTACTGAAATATTAACATCGTTAATCAGAAAACTGAATTTTATACCGAAATTAGTGATATAAAACTGAGTCACGTCATCCTAGTGCTGTTTTTAGTATTGAAATCAGTATTCAAAATTAGCGTGAAGAATCACAATACTGAATTTTACTACCAAAATTAGTGATATACAAGTGAGTCGGGTGATCTCATTTTGTATTTCAGTACTGAAATCAGTATTGAAGTATTAAAGTGGATAATCGCAATACTGAATTTTAGTACCGAAATGAGTGATATAGAACATAGTTGGGTCATCTTGGTGCCGTATTTCAGTACTGAAATCAATATTGAAATATTAAGGTGGATAATCACAATACTGAATTTTAGTATCAAATTAGTAATGTACAACTCAACCGGGTCATCATGGTGCTGTTTTTCAGTATTGAAATATTAACGTGGTTAATCTCAATGCTATATTTTAGTACCGAAATTAGTGATATAGAACATAGTCGGGTCATCTTGGTGCCGTATTTCTGTACTGAAATCAATATTGAAATATTAAGGTGGATAATCACAATACTGAATTTTAGTATCAAAATTAGTAATATACAACTCAGCCGGGTCATCGTGGTGCTGTTTTTCAGTATTGAAATATTAACGTGGTTAATCTCAATGCTATATTTTAGTACCGAAATTAGTGATATAGAATTGAGTCATGTGTTCATCTAGCTGTTTTTCAGTACTGAAATCAATACTGCAATATTTACATGGATAATCGCAGTACCGAATATTAGTAACAAATTTGTGATATACAGCTAAGTCTCGTGATCATTGTTTTGTTTTTAAGTCTTGAAATCATTATTGAAATATTATGTGGATAATCGCAATACTGAATTTTAATACCGAAATTAGTGATATAAAACTGAGTCACGTGATCCTAGTGCTATTTTTAGTATTGAAATCAGTATTCAAAAATTAACGTGAAGAATCACAATACTGAATTTTACTACCAAAATTAGTGATATACAAGTGAGTCGGGTGATCTCATTTTGTATTTCAGTTCAGTATTGAAATAATAAGGTGGATAATCGCAATACTGAATTCAGTATCGAAATGAGTGATATAAAACATAGTCGGGTCATCTTGGTGCTCTAGTTCAGTATTGAAATCAGTACTAAAATATTAACGTCGTTAATCAGAACACTGAATTTTAGTACCGAAATTAGTGATATACAATTGAATCGGGTCATCGTGGTGCAGTTTTTCAATATTAAATATTAACATGGATAATCACAATACTAAGTTTTAGTACTGAAATTAGTGATATAGAACCGAGTCTTGTGTTAGTCATGCTATTTTTGAGTACTCAAATTAATATTGAAATACTAACATGGATAATCGCAATAGTAAAATTTATACCGAAATTAGTGAAATAGAAGTGAGTCGGGTGATCGTCGTTTTGTTTTTTAGTACTGAAATCAGTATTGAAGTATTAAAGTGGATAATCGCAATACTGAATTTTAGTACCGAAATGAGTGATATAGAACATAATCGGGTCATCTTGGTGCCGTATTTCAGTACTGAAATCAATATTGAAATATTAAGGTGGATAATCAAAATACTGAATTTTAGTATCGAAATTAGTAATATACAACTCAGCCGGGTCATCGTGGTGCCATTTTTTCAGTATTGAAATATTAACGTGGTTAATCTCAATGCTATATTTTAGTACCAAAATTAGTGATATAGAATTGAGTCATGCGTTCATCTAGCTGTTTTTCAGTACTGAAATCAATACTGCAATATTTACATGGATAATCGCAGTACCGAATATTAGTAACAAAATTGTGATATACAGCTAAGTCACGTTATCATCGTTTTGTTTTTAAGTCTTGAAATCAGTATTGAAATATTAAGTGGATAATCGCAATACTGTATTTTAATACCAAAATTAGTGATATACAACTGAGTGTGATGATCGTCACTTTATATTTCAGTACTAAAATCAATATTGATATATTAATGTGGATAATCACAATACTGAATTTTAGTTCTAAAATTAGTGATACACGACCGAGTCGGGTCATCATGGTGTTGTATTTTACTATCGAAATTAGTACGGAAATGTTAACATGTATAATCATAATACTGGGTTTTAATACCAAAATTAGTGATATAGAACTGAGTCAGGTGTTAGTCGTGCTATTTCTGAGTACTCAAATCAATACTGAAATATTAACATAGATAATCGCAATACTGAATTTTATACCGAAATTAGTGATATAAAACTGAGTCACGTCATCCTAGTGCTGTTTTTAGTATTGAAATCAGTATTCAAAATTAGCGTGAAGAATCACAATACTGAATTTTACTACCGAAATTAGTGATATACAAGTGAGTCGGGTGATCTCATTTTGTATTTCAGTACTGAAATCAGTATTGAAATAATAAGGTGGATAATCGCAATACTGAATTCAGTACCGAAATGAGTGATATAGAACATAGTCGGGTCATCTTGGTGCTCTAGTTCAGTATTGAAATCAATACTGAAATATTAACGTCGTTAATCAGAACACTGAATTTTAGTACCGAAATTAGTGATATAAATTCGAATCGGGTCATCGTGGTGCGGTTTTTCAATATTAAATATTAATGTGGATAATCACAATACTAAGTTTTAGTACTGAAATTAGTGATATAGAACCGAGTCATGTGTTAGTCATGCTATTTTTTAGTACTCAAATTAATACTGAAATACTAACATGGATAATCGCAATAGTAAAATTTATACCGAAATTAGTGATATAGAAGTGAGTCGGGTGATCGTCGTTTTGTTTTTCAGTACTGAAATCAGTATTGAAGTATTAAAGTGGATAATCGCAATACTGAATTTTAGTACCGAAATGAGTGATATAGAACATAGTCGGGTCATCTTGGTGCCGTATTTCAGTACTGAAATCAATATTGAAATATTAAGGTGGATAATCACAATACTGAATTTTAGTATCGAAATTAGTAATGTACAACTCAGCCGGGTCATCGTGGTGCTGTTTTTCAGTATTGAAATATTAACGTGGTTAATCTCAATGCTATATTTTAGTACCGAAATTAGTGATACAGAATTGAGTCATGCGTTCATCTAGCTGTTTTTCAGTACTAAAATCAATACTACAATATTTACATGGATAATCGCAGTACCGAATATTATTAACAAATTTGTGATATACAGCTAAGTCTCGTGATCATTGTTTTGTTTTTAAGTCTTGAAATCATTATTGAAATATTAAATGGATAATCGCAATACTGAATTTTAATACCGAAATTAGTGATATAAAACTTAGTCGGGTCATCTTGGTGCTGTTTTCAGTATTGAAATCAGTATTCAAAAATTAGCGTGAAGAATCATAATACTGAATTTTAGTACCGAAATTAGTGATATAAATTGAGTCGGGTGATCTCATTTTGTATTTAAGTTCATTATTGAAATATTAAGTGGATAATCGCAATACTGAATTTTAATACCGAAATTAGTGATATAAAACTGAGTCACGTCATCCTAGTGCTGTTTTTAGTATTGAAATCAGTATTCAAATATTAACGTGGTTAATCATAACACTGAATTTTAGTACCGAAATTAGTGATATACAATCGAATCGGGTCATCTGGTGCGGTTTTTCATTATTGAAATATTAAATGGATAATCGCAATACTGAATTTTAATACCGAAATTAGTGATATAAAACTGAGTCATGTCATCCTAGTGCTGTTTTTAGTATTGAAATCAGTATTGAAAAATTAACATGGATAATCGCAATAGTAAAATTTATACCGAAATTAGTGATATACAAGTGAGTCTGGGTGATCGTCGTTTTGTTTTTCAGTACTGAAATCAGTATTGAAGTATTAAAGTGGATAATCGCAATACTGAATTTTAGTACCGAAATGAGTGATATAGAACATAGTCGGGTCATCTTGGTGCCATATTTCAGTACTGAAATCAATATTGAAATATTAAGGTGGATAATCAAAATACTGAATTTTAGTATCGAAATTAGTAATATACAACTCAGCGGGTCATCGTGGTGCTGTTTTTTCAGTATTGAAATATTAACATGGTTAATCTCAATGCTATATTTTAGTACCAAAATTAGTGAAATAGAATTGAGTCATGCGTTCATCTAGCTGTTTTTTAGTACTGAAATCAATACTGCAATATTTACATGGATAATCGCAGTACCGAATATTAGTAACAAAATTGTGATATACAGCTAAGTCTCGTTATCATCGTTTTGTTTTTAAGTCTTGAAATCATTATTGAAATATTAAATGGATAATCGCAATACTGAATTTTAATACCGAAATTAGTGATATAAAACTGAGTCACGTCATCCTAGTGCTGTTTTTAGTATTGAAATCAGTATTCAAAAATTAGCGTGAAGAATCATAATACTGAATTTTACTACCAAAATTAGTGATATACAAGTGAGTCGGGTGATCTCATTTTGTATTTCAGTTCAGTATTGAAATAATAAGGTGGATAATCGCAATACTGAATTCAGTACCGAAATGAGTGATATAAAACATAGTCGGGTCATCTTGGTGCTCTTGTTCAGTATTGAAATCAGCACTGAAATATTAACGTCGTTAATCAGAACACTGAATTTTAGTACCGAAATTAGTGATATACAATCGAATCGGGTCATCGTGGTGCAGTTTTTCAATATTAAATATTAACGTGGATAATCACAATACTAAGTTTTAGTACTGAACTTAGTGATATAGAACCGAGTCTTGTGTTAGTCATGCTATTTTTGAGTACTCAAATTAATATTGAAATACTAACATGGATAATCGCAATAGTAAAATTTATACCGAAATTAGTGAAATAGAAGTGAGTTGGGTGATCGTCGTTTTGTTTTTTAGTACTGAAATCAGTATTGAAGTATTAAAGTGGATAATCGCAATACTGAATTTTCGTACCGAAATGAGTGATATAGAACATAATCGGGTCATCTTGGTGCCATATTTCAGTACTGAAATCAATATTGAAATATTAAGGTGGATAATCAAAATACTGAATTTTAGTATCGAAATTAGTAATATACAACTCAGCGGGTCATCGTGGTGCTGTTTTTTCAGTATTGAAATATTAACATGGTTAATCTCAATGCTATATTTTAGTACCAAAATTAGTGAAATAGAATTGAGTCATGCGTTCATCTAGCTGTTTTTTAGTACTGAAATCAATACTGCAATATTTACATGGATAATCGCAGTACCGAATATTAGTAACAAAATTGTGATATACAGCTAAGTCACGTTATCATCGTTTTGTTTTTAAGTCTTGAAATCAGTTTTGAAATATTAAGTGGATAATCGCAATACTGTATTTTAATACCAAAATTAGTGATATACAACTGAGTGTGATGATCGTCACTTTATATTTCAGTACTAAAATCAATATTGATATATTAATGTGGATAATCACAATACTGAATTTTAGT
>NC_053025.1:13029753-13045807 GCF_003073215.2 Triticum urartu
GGGAGTCTACCTTGAAGACTTACCAGAGTGATTGGGCGAGGTCTGTGTGACCTTAGCTCAAGGAGAAAACGGTGAGGACTGGGTGTCCTGAGCTGCGTGTTCAGGACTGGGTGTCCGGAACTGTGTGTCCTTTGGTTTAAATACCTAGCCGCTCCAACCAGAGGTACAGTTGTCACAGCAACTGGAACTGGTTCAAAAAATCATTGTCTTCAACGCATCACTGGTTTCATCTTCACTTCCCTTCAACTTACTGTTATTCATTGTGAAGCCATTGCATGCTTGCTCTATCTTTTGTCTTCACAACATAACTGTATGATTTGATTGGCTTCATAACTTCTTCCTACCTGATCCTTATTACACTGCAGCTACTTGTCATTGTGCTTTCACTCTATTGAATACTTGACCATGGCTTGTCTAGTGTAATCTAACTTCCGCTGCTTAAGTGATAGGCATATCTGTACTGTTTGTCTTCATAACTCTCACGTTTTGAAGACTTTCATAAAAATCGCCTATTCACCCCCCCCTAGTCGATATAACACACTTTCACGGACCCCGGGGTACGTTTACGTGTCGGTCATCAAAACTCGCAGTTTTGGCCGATTCTGGCCCGTTTCGTGGACTATTACTCACTGTTTTGGGGTCCCGGAGTGATTTCCACGATAACCGAACCCTGGGGTACGTTTACGTGTCGGTCATCAACACTCGTCGTTTTGGCCGATTATGGCCCGTTTGGTGGACTATTACTCACTGTTTTGGGGTTCTAGAGTGATTTCCACGATAAACGAACCTTGGGGTGCGTTTACGTGTCGGTCATCAACACTCGCAGTTTTGGTCGATTCTGGCCCGTTTCGTGGACTATTACTCACTGTTTTGGGGTCCCGGAGTGATTTCCACGATTAGAGAACCCCGGGGTTCGTTTACGTATCGGTCATGAACACTCATCATTTTGGCCGATTATGGCCCGTTTGGTGGACTATTACTCACTGTTTTGGGGTCTCGTAGTGATTTCCACGATAAACGGACTGTAAGTGCATCTAGTGCCACCCCTAGTTGGTTTTGGAGAATTGACGACAAACCTAGTTGAGGGACTAATGTATTTGTGAGAATTGCAGGATAACACAGGTAGAAGTCCCTCATTGATTCGGTTTTACTACCAGAGATGACCCCTAAAAATGTATGAAGACATTGAAGACAATGGTGGTACATGAAGATATTCATATTGAAGACTATGACAAGAGAAGACACCACGTGAAGCCTATGGAACTCGAAGACTTAGATTCTTTGTAGTTTTATTTCATTTGTGTTGAGTCATAGGAACCACTGTACTGTTAAGTGGGGTCCAAGAGAACCAGTCAGAATGACTGAAGTGATGCCTAATTCAAATCCTATGTCTTCGAGCGAAGACTATGAGAGCAAATCTTGTCCAGAGTCGGACAAGTCAGCTTTACTAGTAGCCCAAGTAAAGCTGCCGTGTGAGTTTGAAATCTGACCGTTGGAACACGTGTCAGTTCCTTAGTGACCCAGGGTCATTTCGGACAAATCAGGTCGGGTTGCCCAGTGGCTATAAATAGTCCACCCCCTACCACCATAAATGGTTGGCTGCTCAGATTTCAGTGCACGGCTTTTGTCGTTTGAGAGCAACCCACCTCGAAGCCTTTGAGAGAAAATTCCTAGCGAGGAGAAAAGCCCTAACCACCCAGAGCCAGAGTAAATTGGGCATCACTTAAGTCTTCGTGTCTGAGTGATCTGAAGACTTATTACACTTGAGGACTGTGCATCCTCCAGACGGTTAGGCGTCGCGTTCTGAGCATCCAAGAGAAATTGTGGATTGCCGGTGAACGAAGTCTGTGAAGGTTTGGGAGTCTACCTTGAAGACTTACCAGAGTGATTGGGCAAGGTCTGTGTGACCTTAGCTCAAGGAGAAAACGGTGAGGACTGGGTGTCCTAAGCTGCGTGTTCAGGACTGGGTGTCCGGGACTGTGTGTCCTTTGGTTTAAATACCTAGCCGCTCCAACCAGAGGTACAGTTGTCACAGCAACTGGAACTGGTTCAAAAAATCATTGTCTTCAACGCATCACTGGTTTCATCTTCACTTCCCTTCAACTTACTGTTATTCATTGTGAAGCCATTGCATGCTTGCTCTATCTTTTGTCTTCACAACATAACTGTACGATTTGATTGGCTTCATAACTTCTTCCTACCTGATCCTTATTACACTGCAGCTACTTGTCATTGTGCTTTCACTCTATTGAATACTTGACCATGGCTTGTCTAGTGTAATCTAACTTCCGCTGCTTAAGTGATAGGCATATCTGTACTGTTTGTCTTCATAACTCTCACGTTTTGAAGACTTTCATAAAAATCGCCTATTCACCCCCCCCTCTAGTCGATATAACGCACTTTCAATTGGTATCAGAGCAAGGTGCTCCCTTGTTCTGTGTGATTCGGTTTAACCACCTGGAGTTTTAGCTATGTCGACTGCAGGGATAATCAAAGTCTCCGCTGCATGCCCCGTCTTCGATGGGACTGAATATCCCTACTGGAAGAATAAGATGCGCATGCATCTTGAAGCCATTGTCGTCAACCTATGGTATGTCGTCAAGAACGGCGTTCCCAAGGGTGGAGAAGGTGTCACTGCTGTTGATGTCAAGAAGTTCACTCAACTGGACTCTACTGCCAAGAATATCATCTGTGGTCATCTGACCAAGGGACAGTACGGCCGTGTGAGTGCCTTGAAGACATCCAAGCTGGTCTGGGACTGGCTCTCCAAGGTCAATGAAGGCATCTCAACCCAGAGAGATCAGAGAATCAGTGTTCTTCGCAACCTCTTCAACCGCTTCAAGCGAAATGACAATGAGAATGTCCAGCACACATTTGACCGGCTCACTGACATCACAAATGAGCTTCAAGCCCTCGGCGCCACTGAGATCACCAAACATGAAATCGTCAAGACGCTGCTGAGATCACTCGATAGCTCGTTTGACATCCTAGCCCTGATGATTCAAGAACGTCCTGATTTCAAGACACTCGATCCGTCTGACATACTTGAGAGGCTCAACACGCATGAGTTTCAGCTTTCTGAGAAAAGAGATATCTATGGTCCTAACTATGGGCGAACTCGTGCCTTGAAGGCAAAAGCTGTTTCCTCATCTGAAGAAGAATCTGACAGCAGTTCTGATGATCCTGAAGACATTGGAAGGGAACTTGCAATGCTAGTGAAGAAGTTCCAGAAATTCACCAAGAAGAAAGGCTTCAGAAAGTCTTCACGATCAAGCTCAAGGAATGATGAAGCTTCTGCTCATGACTACAAGAAGAAAACATGTCACAAGTGCAAGAAAACTGGACACTTCATCTCTGAGTGTCCACAGTGGGACAACGAGAACAAAAAGAAGAAGAAGAGCAAGGAATATGATTCTGACGACAAGAAGAATAAGAAATACTCAAAGTCTTCTTCCAAGTCTTCCTCAAAGTCTTCATCACACAAGAAGAGCTCATCTGGCAAGGCACGTGCGTTTGTTGGCAAGGAAATGGATTCAGAGGAGGAGTCCGCTTCTGAGGAGGCAGAGGTGGAATCTGAGGAGGAGTCTGATTCTGGCATTGCGAGTCTGGCTACAGCATACGTCGCCAAGTCCATCTTCAACACTGAAGACAATGACTTCATCACC
The DNA here is from genome assembly GCF_003073215.2 of Triticum urartu. Lineage (NCBI taxonomy): Eukaryota > Viridiplantae > Streptophyta > Magnoliopsida > Poales > Poaceae > Triticum > Triticum urartu. The sequence goes on from NC_053025.1 coordinate 13,033,419, forward strand.
GACACCGATGCAAATGACAAGGACGATTCCACTCCTACCTACTGCTTCATGGCACGCGGTGCCAAGGTAAACTCACGCACTACTCACTATCAAACATCTAGTGACGATGACTCTGATTGTGATTCAAAAACCAGCTACAAAACTCTTGCTAAAATTGCAACTGAACAACAGAAAGCCATGGAACATATTCAAAAACTGTTAGACAGAAGCGATGATCTGTTGGGTGCTGAAATGACTCGATCTGAATCCTTAATTGAAGACATAAAAAATCTTCATGTTAAGTATCAGGAACTTGAAGATCGTCATGATACTCTCTCAGCTACTCATGAAAAGCTTTCCTATGATTATCTTCAAAGGAAGCAAGATCTTGAGAAATTGAGAGCGGCTCATGAAGACCTTAAATGCATTGAGCGTGATAATGCTACTTCTGTTGCTGAATGTTCCACTGCTACTGTTGTTGCAATATCTTCAACTGTTGAAGTGGTAACTAACCCCTCTGCTGAGGATACCACTGCTATTGCTGATGAGAATGCTAGGTTGAAGACATTGCTTGAAACAGGGATGTACAAAAGTCTCAAAGGACATCAGACATTGTGCGATGTCCTCAAGAAGCAGATTCTGAACCGAAACCCTAGGAAAGAGGGTGTTGGGTTCGTAAGGAAAATTGATGCAGATGGCTCTTACTGGAAACCCGAGCAGTACCCCAAAACCACATGGGTTGCTGCAAAGGAATCCTCAGCAGATCCATCCAATCTATCTGGCTTCACCTGTGCTAACCCCATTATCATTGATGAATCCTTTGATGCAAACTATAAACTGTTTAAAAATCAGAATGGTGAAGTGTTTGCCAGGTACATTGGTACTAACTGCAGGAATGGACCGCCTATGAAGAAAATCTGGGTTCCGAAAACATGTATGGAAAATCTTCCTGTGAATGTCTTCATGACACCTCACTTGAAGAAGACAAACCTCGGTCCAAAGGCTTCATACAGACAGAGGACTCACTTGAGTCGCACTAACGCAAATGTTTTGCAGGGAAACCATACTCAAGCATATGAATATGAGAGCGGTTCATCAAACCATCATGTTCATATGACCAAGAACTATTCTGCCTATTCTTATGAGTACTATTGTCCTCCTGCTAGACTGTTTGCTAGGGCTCCAAAGCCAAAATTCTCAGATGTTGCGCTTAGACCTATTGCTTCTAAGCCACCCTTGAAGATGTGGGTGGTTAAGAAAGCTTAACTCTCTTTTGCAGGGAAAGGTCTCCAGCAGAAAACCAAAATCTTCTGACGCTATTGCTGGGGACCTTAAAAATCTTGTGGGGCGCAAGATCAAATGTCTGAATGGCATCACTATGTATTTCGTTCCTGAATCGCATGCTACTCTCCCTATTAGTCCTAACCTGGATCTAAGTTTTCATAACCCACTGGTTCGTCAAATATTTCTGCTTCACAATACTCTTCGTGAAGCCTATCCCCCTAACTGCACTGTAGGGTACGACACCAGCGGCTTCAGAATGGATTATTGACAGTGGGTGTACAAATCACATGACTGGCAAACGAAGTCTTCTCATGGACTCAACCTTACGTCCATCTGACAAGAGCCACATCACATTTGCTGACACTGGTAAAAGTAAGGTATTGGGTCTAGGTAGAGTTGCAATCTCAAAGGATCAACACATGGATAAAGTCATGCTTGTTGAATCCCTTGGCTTCAACTTAATGTCTGTCTCAATGCTTTGCGATTTGAACATGGTTGTAATATTTGGAAAATATCATTGCCTGGTACTAATGGAATCTGACAAGTCTCTAGTGTTTGAAGGGTATCGGAAAGATGATCTGTATGTGGTAGATTTCTCAGCAGGGCCACAGCTTGCAGTTTGTCTTCTGGCAAAGGCTTCAGAATGCTGGCTTTGGCATCGAAGGCTTGGGCATGCTGGCATGAGGAACCTCCACACCCTTGCAAAGAAGAAGCATGTCATAGGCATCGAGGGCATCAAGTTCAAGAAAGATCACTTATGCGGTGCCTGTGAAGCAGGGAAGATGACAAGGGCAAAACATCCTTCGAAGACAATCATGACCACTACTCGCCCCTTCGAACTGCTTCATATGGATCTTTTTGGTCCCACTCACTACTCAACTTTTTCCACTACTGCTTGCCTCTATGGCTTCGTCATTGTTGATGATTATTCTAGATATACTTGGGTGCACATAATCCTTTACAAGACTGAAGTGCAGGATGTCTTCAGACGCTTCGCTAATCGAGCCATGAACAATTATGGCGCCAAGATAAAGCACATCAGAAGTGACAATGGCACTGAATTCAAGAACACTGGCCTTGATACATATCTTGATACTTTGGGCATCACACATGAATTCTCAGCCCCGTACACGCCATAGCAGAATGGCGTCGTCGAACGCAAGAACAGAACACTCATTGAGATGGCCAGAACAATGCTAGATGAATACAAGACTCCAAGAAAATTCTGGCCTGAAGCCATTGACACTGCATGCCATACAATCAACCGTGTTTATCTTCACAAGCTTCTGAACAAGACATCTTATGAACTCCTAACTGGCAAGAAGCCAAATGTCAGTTACTTCAGAGTATTTGGCGCAAGATGCTGGATCAAGGACCCACACCACACCTCAAAGTTTGCACCAAAAGCACATGAGGGCTTCATGCTTGGATATGGAAAGGATTCGCACTCCTACAGAGTCTTCAATCTCTTCCACTACAAAGTGGTTGAAACAGTGGATGTGCGGTTCGATGAAACCAATGGATCACAAAGAGAGCAACTGCCAAATGTGCTAGATGAAGTTCCAGCTAGTGAATCAATCAAGCTTATGGGAACTGGAGAAATTGTACCTTCTGAAGCTCATCCTGAAGAAGAACTTATCATCTCAGCACCTGATCCACATGAAGACAATGCTCAGCCTGAAGATATTCCTCCCAACGACAACACAGATCGGCAAGAGCAAAGTCTTCGCCCTATACATCCTCGTGTAGCCAATGAAGTGCAGATTGACAGAATAATTGACAGCATCAATGCACCTGGTCCCCTCACTCCTTCAAGGGCAACTCAACTGGCAAATTTCTGTGGGCACTTCGCATTCGTCTCAATTTCAGAACCCAAGAAAGTTGAAGAAGCCTTTATGGAACCTGAATGGATTCAAGCTATGCAAGAAGAGCTTCAACAGTTTGAGCTGAACAATGTATGGGAACTGGTTAAGCATCCTGATCCACGGAAGCATAACATAATAGGCACCAAATGGATATACCGCAACAAGCAAGATGAGCATGGTCAGATCGTCAGAAACAAAGCTCGCCTCGTTGCTCAAGGATATACTCAAGTGGAAGGCATTGACTTTGATGAAACCTTTGCTCCTGTGGCTAGACTTGAAGCCATACGTATTCTGCTGGCTTATGCAAATCATCACAACATAATTCTGTATCAAATGGATGTGAAGAGTGCCTTTCTCAATGGCAAGATTGAAGAAGAAGTGTATGTTGCACAACCACCAGGGTTTGAAGATCCAAAACATCCTGACATGGTATACAAGCTCAATAAGGCACTGTATGGCCTCAAACAAGCCCCTCGGGCCTGGTATGATACACTCAAATACTTCCTGAAGAGCAAAGGCTTCATACCTGGTTCCCTAGATCCCACTCTCTTCACGAAGACATATGATGGTGAACTGTTTGTGTGCCAAATATATGTGGATGACATTATCTTCGGCTGCACCAATCAGAAGTACAGTGAAGAGTTTGGCTATATGATGCAAGAGCAATATCAGATGTCCATGATGGGGGAGCTGAAGTTCTTCCTCGGTCTTCAAATACGGCAACAACGCAACGACATCTTCATATCACAAGAGAAATATCTTAAAGAGTGTCTGAAGAAGTTCGGTATGCAAGACTGCAAAGGCTTCACAACACCAATGCCAGCCAAACATCATCTGGGTCCCGACGACAATGGTAAAGAGTTTGATCAAAAGGTATACCGCTCCATGATTGGTTCTTTGCTTTATTTATGTGCATCTAGGCCAGATATTATGCTTAGTGTTTGCATGTGTGCTCGATTCCAAGCGGCACCAAAGGAGTCGCATCACTTAGCTGTGAAGCGAATTCTTTGATATTTGGCTCACACCCCAACTCTAGGATTGTGGTATCCAAAGGGCTCAGAGTTTGATCTGGTTGGATTCTCGGATGCTGATTATGCTGGTGACAAGGTTGATCGGAAGTCTACGTCAGGCACATGTCACTTTCTGGGCCGATCACTTGTATGTTGGTCTTCAAAGAAGCAGAACTGTGTATCCCTCTCCACTGCTGAATCTGAATACATTGCTGCTGGATCTTGCTGCGCTCAGCTTTTGTGGATGAAGCAAACTCTCAAGGATTATGGCATTTATCTGAAGCAAGTGCCACTTTACTGCGACAACGAAAGCGCCATCAAGATCGCCAACAACCCAGTTCAGCAGTCGAAGACAAAGCAAATTGAAATTCGTCATCACTTTCTCAGAGATCATGTTGCAAAGGAAGATATTGATATCATACACGTCAACACTGAAGAGCAATTGGCAGATATCCTCACCAAGCCCTTGGATGAGAAGAGATTTTGCAAGTTACGGTGTGAGCTAAATATCTTGGAATCCTCAAATGTCCTGTGATCAGGCACACATCCTAACACTTATGCATATTGATGACTTAGGTGTGCAACACACGAAGTAACGTATATCTTCAATCAATGAAGACATACATTCTAAGTGTGAATACATTAATGTGGAAATTGACTTCGGAGCGTCACGATAATTGTGCGCCGTGTCTGAGTCTAATACTTCCTATACGGTGGGTAACGCCACCACCAAACGTTCCATTTTGAAGTGTTTCACTGATGGCGTTACCTTGCAATGTCTTCACATTTGGTTTGGCTTCAATCTCAACATGTCTTCATGATTATCTTCACTACGTGGATTATATAGATATATATATATGTACTAGTGTTTTGTCCTCTACAGCATTCACTTATAGCTATGTCTTCTTGTTTGAATCTTTTGAGCTAAGTGAATGTGATCGGACCCTAACCTCTCTATGCTTCCTATCTCAAACTCTATCTCTCCAAGTCATATGCATTCTATTGAAACTGTCGAATGTCTTCTCTGCGTCCTTGTCAGCAGAAGACACAGAGACAAACATTAAAACCGTTTTCAATGCTCATTCATCCACAAGAAATCCGGAGAAGTAGGAACGACCACCCGACAATCCAGGCGTGCGTGGGATGTGGAACTGCCCCCGATATTCCGCATGGTGGACACGTGCTATTCAGATGCGAATCACCAGGGGCACCTGTGTAATAGAGTAGTGCCGCCTCTATCCCTATAAATACACGATTCACTGCGGTCATTATCTCTTCTTCCACCCTCGCACGAACCCTAGCGCCACCGCTAGCTCTCGACGACGCCGGCGACGAAGCGCTTCACTGCCGCGACCTCTCCAACGCCGTTCTCACGCCGACAGCGGACATCGTTCTCTCCGCCGTCGCCGTAGGTGTCTTCCGTCGCCAGGTTAAGGCACGGAGGATCGAACTGCTCGGCCTCATCTCCCACTTCGTCTAGCAGTTCCAAGTATGGTAAATAAAATCTCTTTTTACAGCCTCTTTTGATCCTATAGTTCAGTCACTTTCTGCCATAAGAAGTTTTCTGTTCTCACAAGTTAGATCTCTCTCTGTCTGCATCTCATAACCTGCCTAGAATATTCACTTATGCTTCATGAAGTAGTTAGATTCCTCACTTGTACTGATATGTGGGTTCGTACAAATCTGGAACCAACTTCTTTTCTATGAGTGAATGTCTTCGCACGCTGAGGTCAATGTCTTCTAAACCGATTTATCTTCAAAATCTTCTGAGAATGCATATGACCTCTTCCCCTTCCCTCGCACCTTAATGCTGTCACAGGTACATATCCGTGGGAGAATCCTTTAGTTCTCATAGTCTGCATTCATTTGCAGAATTCTTACAGCATCACATCAACTCTCCTGAAGCCAGTTCTTGTTGGTCAAGCAAAAGAAAACCTTTGAAGCCTTTGAATATCTTGAAGCCTTCCAAGTTAAGATTTATGGCTTCAGAAACAGCAGCAAGGAAAGGAGGCAGACAGCGACGTGGTGGAACGTCCAAAGATCTGCCTGATGAATTGGCAGAGATGTACAAAACTGATCCTGAAGAAAACTATGGTCAGCGCAAGACACGAATCCAATGGATTCGAAGATATTGGGCAGAGCAATGGTTCCTCTACCGCTTCGTCACTCAGGAATATGCGGAGAAATGCGCCATCAAGAGACCGTGGGGAGACATGCTATATAAAAATCTCGTACCCAGGTCCAGAGACGAAGCCATTGCTCAAGGCTTCTATCCATGCATGGTCCGAGGACCGCAGCCAGCTGAAGCACATCCGTCATCACTCCTCTGGTGTCGCGATGACAATCTGTTCAAGCGCAACTTTCAGTTTGCTCAGAACTCTGCGAAGAAAAACAAGAAGAAGCTGGGGTTAGACTTCAACCCTGGTCCATTTGCGCCAAGGGCTGATGGCACACGCGACGCCGAACCCAATATCATCGGTCCGTATGCCAACCTTGCAGGCCTCATCACTCGCATCCTAGTCCAAGGGACTACCGTGAACGACCCTCCAGCAGACACTGAGTCTGATGACGCTCCTGCTGCACCGAAGCCGAAGCAGACGAAGAAGCCAAAAGCTTCAAAGCCAGCCGCTTCTTCCAAAATCTCAAGAGCGAAGCCATTGGCCACTGCACCTCCTGAAGCCAGTGTGCAGTCCGAAGACTTATCACGAGTCTCCAAGCCCCAAGAAGCCAAGAAGCCTCAGCCACACACAGGCAAAGAGCTCACAGCTGCTGCCATTCTGCGCAGCGAAACTATTGATCTATCAAGAGATGAAGATCTTGGAGATGACACTCTTGAGCAGCTCATCAAGAGCAAGGAGGAGGCTGAAATCTTCAACAATCTGCCTCTGTTTGATGTCGCCATCATCCACAACTTCATCGATGAATGGTTTGCGTCACCAAACATAAGCTTCAAAGATCTGCAGCTGCCCATAGGCCTCAGCGTCGCCTTTCAAGGCGCAATTGCTTCAGAACTTGCAATAGCCCAGCGCATTGTTGAACTGAAGCAGAAAATTGATTTTGAAAAGGCTCAGTTCAAGAAGCACGTGGCCAAGCTCAGCGTGCAAGAAGTGAAAACCTTCAAGATCATGTTGCACGAGCTGAAGGAGAACTTTCTAAAGAAGCGTGCCGAAGCTCAAGGCTCGCGAGAGCGAATGAAGACTCTGGCTGATCGCTGCGTGCAGGCCTACAACGAGGCCGAGAAGCGCAAGGCACTTGGGCGTCCCGGCATCGACCCCAGGATGGCCGCGAAGAAGAAGAAGAAGAAGACTGCCACCGCTGAACCCGAGGCACCAAGGTCAGAAGCTGTACCAATTGTCTTCCCCACTGCAACAACTGGCTCGAAGCCAAAGAGTCGGTCAACTGCCTCAGAGCTCAAGAAGACACGGACTGCAAAGGCTGAAGCTAGGAAGAGAAAACACTCTGACGCCTCTCCTTCTGACCCCACCACCAAGAAGCGCAAGCCCAAGAAGGCTCGGGCTGCTCCCACAGAGCCCTTGATAGTTGAACCCCTCTCAGTCATCTATCCTGACGCAGATCGTCAGTTGACAGTTCATGAGCCTGCTCCCACAGAGGCTCCTGACGCTGAAGATATTCCAGCAGCCAACCTCAACGCTGCTGAAGACATTGGTCACCAAGACAATGTACAAGGTGATGCAGCCCTTCCTCAGCTTGAGACAAGCGAACTGATAAGCATTCGTCGTCCATTGACGCCAACTGCACAAGATGCATCATGGGCAGATCGCCCACAGGAGGAAGACAATGAGGCCCAGCCCACTCCAACTGCGTCGTCTGCATTCCGCAGGCTTCGCAAGGGACCAAGGCCTCAAGATCCTGCTGAAGACATTCCGGCTGCATCAGCCGAAGAGAATGAAGAAGAAGCACAAGCTCAACCTCACTGTTTTGGGGTCCCGGAGCGATTTCCACGATTATAAAACCCTGGGGTTCGTTTACGTGTCGGTCATCAACACTCGTCGTTTTGGCCGATTATGCCCCGTTTCATGGACTATTACTCACTGTTTTGGGGTCCCGGAGTGATTTCCACGATTAGAGAACCCCGGGGTTCGTTTACGTATCGGATATCAACACTCACAGTTTTGGCCGATTATGGCCCGTTCCGTGGACTATTATTACTTACTGTTTTGGGGTCCCGGAGTGATTTCCATGATAAACGAACCCCGGGGTGTGTTTACGTGTCGGTCATCAACACTCGCAGTTTTGGCCGATTCTGACCCGTTTCGTGGACTATTACTCACTGTTTTGGGGTCCTGGAGCGATTTCCACGATTATAAAACCTCGGGGTTCGTTTACGTGTCGGTCATCAACACTCGTCGTTTTGGCCAATTATGGCCCGTTTGGTGGACTATTACTCACTGTTTTGGGGTCTCGTACTGATTTCCAGGATAAACGAACCCCGGGGTACGTTTCGTGCCGGTCATCAAAACTCGCAGTTTGGGCCGATTCTGGCCTGTTTCGTGGACTATTACTCACTGTTTTGGGGTCTTGGAGTGATTTCCACGATTATAGAACCCCGGGGTTTGTTTACGTATCGGTTATCAACACTCATCGATTTGGCCAATTATGGCCCGTTTCGTGGACTATTACTCACTGTTTTGGGGTCCCGGAATGATTTCCACGATTAACGAACCCCGGGGTGCGTTTACGTGCGGTCATCAACACTCGCAGTTTTGGCCGATTCTGGCCCGTTTCATGGACTATTACTCACTATTTTGGGGTCCCGGAGTGATTTCCACGATCAGAGAACCCCGGGGTTCGTTTACGTATCGGTCATCAACACTCGTCGTTTTGGCCGATTATGGCCCGTTTCGTGGACTATTACTCACTGTTTTGGGGTCCCGGAATGATTTCCACGATTAACGAACCCCCGGGGTACGTTTTACGTGTCGGTCATCAAACACTCGCAGTTTTGGCCGATTCTGGCCCGTTTCGTGGACTATTACTCACTGTTTTGGGGTCCCGAAGTGATTTCACGATAACCGAACCCTGGGGTACGTTTACGTGTCGGTCATCAACACTCGTCGTTTTGGCCGATTATGGCCCGTTTCGTTTCGTGGACTATTACTCACTGTTTTGGGGTCCCGGAATGATTTCCACGATTAACGAACCCTGGGGTGCGTTTACGTGTCGGTCATCAACACTCGCAGTTTGGCCGATTCTGGCCCGTTTCGTGGACTATTACTCACTGTTTTGGGGTCCCGGAGTGATTTCCATGATTAGAGAACCCCGGGGTTCGTTTACGTATCGGTCATCAACACTCGTCGTTTTGGCCGATTATGGCCCGTTTCGTGGACTATTACTCACTGTTTTGGGGTCCCGGAATGATTTCCACGATTAACGAACCCTGGGGTGCGTTTACGTGTCGGTCATCAACACTCGCAGTTTGGCCGATTCTGGCCCGTTTCGTGGACTATTACTCACTGTTTTGGGGTCCCGGAGTGATTTCCATGATTAGAGAACCCCGGGGTTCGTTTACGTATTGGTCATCAACATGTTGCGCACAGGCCCCAGGTCCAGAAGCCGATCCCACGACTGCCAAGGTTCCCAGGTCCTGCATCAGCTCCTGGCTCCTTCAACATCAACAGCTTCAGGGCAGATAACACGTTTTTCAACAGCTCCAAGAACCCTTATTCAAGGGAACGGATTGTATCAAATAGGTTCTGGAGCTATCAATAGCGCAGCTATTATTTATGCATCCTATACAACCAAGGCCGCATCTTTCCTCACAAGCGCCTTGAGGTTGAAGCTATTGCTGGTCTGCCCGGCCTGGAAGAAGCACTAGATTGCTTCAAGCAAGTGGGTCTGCTGCCGTTTATCACAGATGAAGAGCACTGGAATGAAGAGCTTCTGCTTCAATTCTATGCCACCCTTCATATCAAAGGCTACAACAGAGATCCGAAGACTTGGGTCCTGGAGTGGATGACCGGCAATGTCCATCATGAAGCCAATGCTTTCGATATCATTGAGCTTACCGGCCTTCCCACTCTTGGCGAATTCTTCGAAGAAGGCTGCCAACTCCATGCTGAAGCAATTGAGAGCATATTTCAGCGTCCTGAGCCAAATATGAGTCAGATGCTCTCAATGATGAAGCCATTGCCTCATGATGCACCCTATCCAACTGAGTTCTTTGTTGAAGACTTAGAGTACCTGCCCAGAACCATATATCACATCATCAGGCGGACTCTATGGCCCATTAAGGGACACTCTCCACATGCCAAGGTTGAGGGTGCAATGAAGACTCTCATCTTCTGTATTCTGCATGGCAAATGCTTCTACGCACAGGATTTCTTTATACGTCAACTTGCAGCATCCGGGTCAGATCTCTTTGGTTTGAAGTTTTATGCTCCTTGGGTTATGAGGCTGATCAAGCTTCACTCTGCGATCTCCTATCAGCCCTCAGCCCGCAACCATAGGATCTTCTTGCCAGATGTGGACACCTCTGCTGAAGCAATATATCCTGAGCCTGCCAAGCAACCATTAAGTCTTCAGAATGCAGAACACCAGAGCTTCACTCAGAATGTTGAAGGTGTCGAAGCCATCTCCAGAGTGTATCCGCTGGCTGGTACCACACGTGCACCTGCATCCACTGAAGCCACTGACAGCACAGCTGCTCAGAGACCCAAGAAGCGCGCTCGTGCCCTCAATGACCGAGAGCTTCTTGTGGCTCTTCACCAAAAGCAAGATAGGCATCACGACTGGCTCAAGAGGCAGATGAGAAGCATCATAGAAGACGTCAATCGCATCAGAAATCTGGCAACCAAGAATGCATTTGTCGCACACAAAACATGTCGCCGCACTTGGAAAGGCCTCACAATGATGTGTCCTGAAGCTGAACTTCAAGAGGATGGCTTCACAGAGTGCTTCAAATTTGACTCCATGCCTCCTCGAAGAGCTATGCTACGCCGAACTCCATCACTTGAAGATTCGGAGTTCTCTTCTTCTGCTGCCACCGTTACTGCACGAATCATTGAAGAAGAAGACGACGCTACTTCACCTCCACCTCTTTCAGCGCGCGTCGAATCTGCACCAAGCTCGTCTGCACCGCCAAACACCTCCACCGACCCTGCTGCGCCTGGGAACGCGTAGAAAACTCTATGTCTTCAAACCTTTTTGGTCATCACTGACAAAAGGGGGAGAAGCATATGATGTTTATAGTCTTCAAGCGGGTCACTATGGGCGGGTGTCTTTATATTTTGCTACATTTTGCTTCGTGCTTACAACTCCCGTTTTTGCTACATTTGCTTCTTTGAGTTGTAACACTTAGACTTGATGGTCGTCTGCTACCTGTTTGTCACTCTGTTATGCGAAGATAAATTCCGCATGTGCGACGATAAATTCCGCACTTAGATCATTCTGCAGACGTCCATTTTCCATTATGCATGTCATTATCTTCGTATACTCTTACATGCATAGTGGATTGTCATCATAAGTTGAAGTGGATCTCCACAAGTACAACCTGCCATGTGCATTTGCATTCAAGAAGCAAATTACTTATATGCACATCTTCAGGGGGAGCCCTTGCAGCTTATGAAGACAATTCCTTTACAATTTCACAAATTATGTTCCCCGTTGAAAACTTCAACTAGTTTGTCATCAATCACCAAAAAGGGGGAGATTGTAAGTGCATCTAGTGCCACCCCTAGTTGGTTTTGGAGAATTGACGACAAACCTAGTTGAGAGACTAATGTGTTTGTGAGAATTGCAGGATAACACAGGTAGAAGTCCCTCATTGATTCGGTTTTACTACCAGAGATGACCCCTAAAAATGTATGAAGACATTGAAGACAATGGTGGTACATGAAGATATTCATATTGAAGACTATGACAAGAGAAGACACCACGTGAAGCCTATGGAACTCGAAGACTTAGATTCTTTGTAGTTTTATTTCATTTGTGTTGAGTCATAGGAACCACTGTACTGTTAAGTGGGGTCCAAGAGAACCAGTCAGAATGACTGAAGTGATGCCTAATTCAAATCCTATGTCTTCGAGCGAAGACTATGAGAGCAAATCTTGTCCAGAGTCGGACAAGTCAGCTTTACTTGTAGCCCAAGCAAAGCTGCCGTGTGAGTTTGAAATCTGACCGTTGGAACACGTGTCAGTTCCTTAGTGACCCAGGGTCATTTCGGACAAATCAGGTCGGGTTGCCCAGTGGCTATAAATAGTCCACCCCCTACCACCATAAATGGTTGGCTGCT
>NC_053025.1:13046807-13057643 GCF_003073215.2 Triticum urartu
TACAAAGAGTTGTGTTTTCTAAATTCATCCATCTCATGCTCATCGAAAGGAATCCACTAACAAGGTTGATCAAGTCTTATTAACAAACTCTTTTCGAATAACATGAAATCGGAGAATTTTCGAATAACAGTAGGTTACCTCAACGGGGATATGCATGTCACCAACAATAAGAATATCATATTTTTTCTTGACAGTAGGAATAGGAAATTCAAAACCTCCAATAGTAATTGTTGAATTTTTTCCAATAGAATTGATACTATGGACTTGAGGTTGTTTCCTTGGAAAGTGTACCGTATGCTCATTACCATTAACATGAAAAGTGACATTGCCTTTGTTGCAATCAATAATAGCCCCTGCAGTATTCAAAAAGGGTCTACCAAGGATAATCGACACACTATCGTCCTCGGGAATATCAAGAATAACAAAGTCTATTAAAATAGTAACGTTTGCAACCACAACAGGCACATCGTCACAAATACTGACAGGTATAACAGTTGATTTATCAGCCATTTGCTAAGATATTTCAGTGGGTGTCAACTTATTGAACTCAAGTCTACGATATAAAGAGAGAGGCCTAACACTAACGCCGTCTCCAAGATCACATAAAGCAGTTTTAACATAGTTTCTTTTAATGGAGCATGGTATAGTTGGTATTCTTGGATCTCCTAATTTCTTTGGTATTCCACCCTTAAAAGTGTAATTAGCAAGCATGGTGGAAATTTCATCTTTCGGTATCTTCCTTTTATTAGTAACAATATCTTTCATGTACTTAGCATAAGGATTCATTTTAAGCATATCAGTCAAACGCATACGCAAAAAGATAGGTCTAATCATTTCAGCAAAGCGCTCAAAATCCTCATCATCGTTTTTCTTGGATGGTTAGGAGGAAAAGGCATGGGTTTCTGAACCCATGGTTCTCTTTCCTTACCGTGCTTCCTAGAAACAAAGTCCCTCTTATCATAACGTTGATTCTTTGGTTGGGTTATCAAGATCAACAACAAGTTCAATTTCTACATCATTATCACTTGCTAGGTTGAGCATCAACATGAACTTTATCATTAACATTATCACTAGGTTCATGTTCATTACCAAATTGTGTTTCAGCACATAAAAGTAAATATCATTGGGATTCTCAGGTGTGTCAACAATAGTTCACTAGAAGCATGCAAAGTCCTATCATTTTTCTTTTTCTTCCTTCTTAGAAGGACTAGGTGCATCAACATTAGTTCTCTGAGAATCTTGCTCAATTCTCTTAGGGTGGCCCTCAGGATACAAAGGTTCCTGAGTCATTTTACCCCTCTAGTCATAACTCTAACAACATTATCATTTTTCTTATTATTTAATTCATTGAGCAAATCATTCTGAGCCTTAAGTACTTGTTCTACTTGAGTGGTAACCATAGAAGCATGTTTACTAATAAGTTTAAGTTCACCTTTAACTCTAGACATATAATCACTCAAGTGTTCAAGCATATCAGCATTGCGTTTCAATTGTCTACCAACATAAGCATTGAAGTCTTCTTGTTTAACCATAAAAGTCCAAACTCATCCAAGCATTGGCTAGCGAACTTAGTAAATGGGATTTCACATTTATCAAATCTATAGAGAGAATTTACCTTTACTACCTGTGTCGGGTTATCAAGACCATGTATTTCTTCAATAGGTGGTAAATTCTTAACATCTTCAGCTTTAATACCTTTTTCTTTCATAGATTTCTTTGCCTCTTGCATATCTTCAGGACTGAGAAATAGAATACCCCTTTTCTTCGGAGTTGGCTTAGGAGTTGGTTCAGGAAGTGTCCAATCATTTTCATTACTCAACATATTATTCAATAGCAATTCAGCTTGATCACAGTTCTTTCCCTGAAAACACAACCAGCACAACTATCCAGGTGGTCTCTGGAAGCATCGGTTAGTCCATTATAAAAGATATCAAGTATTTCATTTTTCTTGAGAGGATGATCAGGCAAAGCATTAAGTAATTGGAGAAGCCTCCCCCAAGCTTGTGGGAGACTCTCTTCTTCAATTTGCACAAAATTATATATTTCCCTTAAGGCAGCTTGTTTCTTATGAGCGGGGAAATATTTAGCAGAGAAGTAATAAATCATATCCTGGGGATACTACGCACACAACCAGGATCAAGAGAATTAAACCATGTTTTAGCATCACCCTTTAATGAGAACGGAAACAACTTAAGGATAAAGTAATAGAGTTTTCTCATCATTAGTGAACAGGGTGGCTATATCATTTAATTTAGTAAGATGTGCCACAATAGTTTCAGATTCATAGCCATAAAAGGATCAGATTCAACCAAAGTAATTAACTCAGGATCGACAGAGAAATCATAATCCTTATCAGTAATAAAGATAGGTGAAGTAGCAAAAGCAGGGTCATATTTCATTCTAGCATTCAAAGACTTTTCTTTAAGCTTAGCTAATAATTTCTTAAGATCAGATCTATCATTGCAAGCTAAGAAGTCTCTAGCAGTTTCTTCATCCATAACATAACCCTCAGGCACAACAGGCAATTCATATCTAGGGGGAGAATCTTCATCATCACTTTCATCAATATTATCAGTTTCAATAATTTCATTCTCTCTAACCCTAGCAAGTTGTTCATCAAGAAATTCACCTAGTGGCACAGTATTATCAAGCATAGAAGTAGTTTCATCATAAGTATCATGCAAAGCAGAAGTGGAATTCATCAATAACATGCGACATATCATAATGAATAGCAGGTGTAGGTGTCACAAGTTTAGTCAAAATAGAAGGTGAATCAAGTGCAGAGCTAGATGGCAGTTCCTTACCTCCCCTCATTAGTTGAGGGAAAAATCTTAGTTCTTTGATCTTTCAATTTCTTCATAGTGATCCAGATATAAATCCCAAGTGACTCAAAGAATAGAGCTATGCTCCTGGCATGTAGCGACCAGACCTCAAACAGTCTGATCTCTGTGCTCCAGTGTCATCCATGGATCAGTAATGCTAACACCACACAGTACTCGGAGGATTTATAGCAGAGTAGCAATCACACACTTATTACATCGAGTGTCTCAAAAGAGAACTTATTACAATAAATATGGCTTAAGGCCATCTAATAACGATAACAGCGGAAGGCTTGGAAGATAAGTGAGTCCATCAACTCCAACGGCATCACTGAGTATAGAACCACGACCTAAAACTCCTTAATCGTCGTCTGAAAAGTCTGCAACATTAACGTTGCAGCCCGAAAACGGGTCAGCACATGGAATATGCTGGCAAGGTAACACATAGAGAGTAATGGAATGAAACAGCTATACTATATGCATATTTGGCTGGTGGAAAGCTCTATGGTTATAGTTTTGCGTAAAGCCAATTTTTCCCTACTTCAAAGGAATAAATTTATTTAACTATCATGGTAGTTGTTAAACATTGAGAATGGTTGACAGCATTCTCAATCCCAATTACATCATCATTAACATAACCCAACAAAATTAATTTAGAGTAACATGTTGAGATTCACATGATAATCCAAGTACTAGATACTCAAGATGTCCATAACCAGGACACGGCTAACCATGATTAGTTTATTACACTCTGCAGAGGTTTGCGCACTTTTCCCACAAGACTCGATCGCCTCCGTTTGGTTTCTCGCACTACATGGTGTTTGAGAAGACGGATGACCGAGACATAGTCTTTCAGAAGCGCTAGCACCTTACGATCGGGTAGACCGTACCACCTACATCCCCTACATCTGCTAGTCTACCACTGTAAGAGTTCGCACAACTTAGTCAACTATGCTAGAGCCCATAATAGCTTGTGGCTGCACACGGAAGTTTCTAGTATGAATAGTCTCATGATCCCTTTGAGCCTGGGTGGCGGTCCAAAAGAAAATAGGCAAGTCCTGGAATACCCAGGTGCCTCAATCCACCCAGATGTGTGTTTAAGTTGCCACCTTAGATAAACCATTAATTAACAAACTCACATCTGTCATGGATATCACTCACCCAATCCACGTCTACTAGCATAGCATGGCATAATAAGCAAACGTAGAAGTAACTCCCAAAGGTTTGATAATAAACAGGTAATAGGTACTACCTCAACTACTTCCCATCCCACAATTTAATTAGATCCTAATCATGCAATGTGTGAGGATTGATCTAATGCAATAAAACTGGGTAGTAAAAGGTATGATCAAAGTGTTACTTGCCTTGCTGATGATCCGCGAAACCTAGAGATTCGAAGTAACAGCGGCGCACTCCGGGTATTCTATCGCAGACAAACAAACAAGCATACAATAAGTACTCATCTAATGCACAGGTAAAACTCAAATAAGAGATCTAACCAGAAGGTTCAACTTAAGAACTCCGGTTGGCAAAAAGAATCAAATCGAACGAAAGCAACGAAAGTCAAACGGCGAAAGAAAACAACTTCGTTCTAAAATCTGGATCTAGGGCAAATTTTACAGTAGCAAAATCTTTTTAAGTTGGTTAAACGGATAGAGGGTTTCGAGACGAAACTCTAGGCGCTTGAATCGCCTGATTCCGATAAACGAGCGAAAAGTTATACTAAAACGAAAATCGGATCAGGAATCGCGATCAGAAAAATCGCGGATTTAATCCGAGAAAAAGAAAAACGACGAACGCTCGCTAGAACGAACGAACGGACGAACGCTCGCTATTTAAATAAACCGGAAAAACCGATCTATTTAAAAAAACCGAATCTAAAAAAACAATCTAAATTAAAAAAAAACCGATGGCACGGAAGTCGAGGCGGCGGCGAACCTCGGCGGCGGCGCGGCGCGGCGGGCGCGACGGGGCGCGGCGCGGGCGGCGCGGCGGCGTGGCGGGGCTGGCTAGGGTTTTCTCCCGGGGGGGGCCTGGGCCGGCTTATATTGCCTAGTCGGGCCAGAGTCCTAGTCGACACGGCCCGTTAGGTCGGTTCGTTTTTTTTAAATAATTACGCTCAGAAGAAAAATAAAAAGAAATACTAAACGGACTCCAAAAATTCCGAAATAAATTTTCACGGGCTTCTAAAATCAAGCCGCACAAGGTGAACATTTATTTGGGACCTAAATGCAATTTTGAAAAACGCACATTTTTCCTAAATTCAAATAAAACACCGAAAAACTCCGAAATAAAATCTTATTTGATTTTATTATTAAATCCTCAATATTTCTTTATTTTGGGAAAGTCATTTTATTCCCTCTCTCATATTTTTGTAATAGAAATAATTGATGATAAAATAAATAAAATCAAATGATCCTATTCTCAAAATTTGAGAAACTCAAATATGAAAATAACGAAATCCCCAACTCTCTCCGTGGGTCCTTGAGTTGCGTAGAATTTCTAGGATCAACCAAAATGCAAATAAAATATGATATGCAATGATGATCTAATGTATAACATCAAATTGAAAATTTGGGATGTTACATGGCAACGGCGCCAGAAAGTAGTCTTGATAACCCACAAGTATAGGGGATCACAACCGTTTTCGAGGTAGACTTCTCCAATGCGTCCCATGGCGATGTGAGCTGCCATGCTCTTTCCTAGACTCCAAGTTGGTGCATCAAAAGAAAACTCTATGGGCTCAGTGACTGGCATGAACGTCCTTCCTGGAACTTGAACTTGAATCATCCAGCGCTCTTCTTCAGGTAAAGTGGCGTTGTAGGTTCCGGTGAAGCTTGGTACTCCTATGTTCAGGTATCTAGTGACTTCCTTCAAGTGACGTCCAAAGGGTGTATCTTCATCCGGTTGCGTGAACTTGTTCCTTGCATCCACCATCCTAAAAGAGTAGAAAAGATGAGAAGTCAGAAGAGAAGAGAGTGAATAGTGATCTAGGTCTTTAGCTTAGTGGTCGTGTCCTACAGTCAGCGTGTGCTCTGATACCATCTCTGTAGCGACCAGACCTCAAACAGTCTGATCTCTGTGCTCCGGTGTCATCCCTGGATCAGTAATGCTGACACCACACAGTACTCGAGGATTTATAGCAGAGTAGCAATCACACACTTATTACATCGAGTGTCTCAAAAGAGAACTTATTACAATAAATATGGCTTAAGGCCATCTAATAACGAATAACAGCGGAAGGCTTGGAAGATAAGTGAGTCCATCAACTCCAACGGCATCACTGAGTATAGAACCACGACCTAAAACTCCTTAATCGTCGTCTGAAAAGTCTGCAACATTAACGTTGCAGCCCGAAACGGGTCAGCACATGGAATATGCTGGCAAGGTAACACATAGAGAGTAATGGAATGAAACAGCTATACTATATGCATATTTGGCTGGTGGAAAGCTCTATGGTTACAGTTTTGCGTAAAGCCAATTTTTCCCTACTTCAAAGGAATAAAATTTATTTAACTATCATGGTAGTTGTTAAACATTGAGAATGGTTGACAGCATTCTCAATCCCAATTAAGCATCATCATTAAACATAACCCAACAAAATTAATTTAGAGTAACATGTTGAGATTCACATGATAATCCAAGTACTAGATACTCAAGATGTCCATAACCGGGGACACGGCTAACCATGATTAGTTTATTAACACTCTGCAGAGGTTTGCGCACTTTTCCCCACAAGACTCGATCGCCTCCGTTTGGTTTCTCGCACTACATGGTGTTTGAGAAGACGGATGACCGAGACATAGTCTTTCAGAAGCGCTAGCACCTTACGATCGGGTAGACCGTACCACCTACATCCCCTACATCTGCTAGTCTACCACTGTAAGAGTTCGCACGACTTAGTCAACTATGCTAGAGCCCATAATAGCTTGTGGCTGCACACGGAAGTTTCTAGTATGAATAGTCTCATGATCCCTTTGAGCCTGGGTGGCGGTCCAAAAGAAAACAGGCAAGTCCTGGAAATACCCAGGTGCCTCAATCCACCCAGATGTGTGTTTAAGTTGCCACCTTAGATAAACCATTAATTAACAAACTCACATCTGTCATGGATATCACTCACCCAATCCACGTCTACTAGCATAGCATGGCATAATAAGCAAACGTAGAAGTAACTCCCAAAGGTTTGATAATAAACAGGTAATAGGTACTACCTCAACTACTTCCCATCCCACAATTTAATTAGATCCTAATCATGCAATGTGTGAGGATTGATCTAATGCAATAAAACTGGTAGTAGGAAAGGTATGATCAAAGTGTTACTTGCCTTGCTGATGATCCGCGAAACCTAACGATTCGAAGTAAACAGGCGGCGCACTCCGGGTATTCTATCGCAGACAAACAAACAAGCATACAATAAGTACTCATCTAATGCACAGGTAAAACTCAAATAAGAGATCTAACCAGAAGGTTCAACTTAAGAACTCCGGTTGGCAAAAAGAATCAAATCGAACGAAGCAACGAAAGTCAAACGGCGAAAGAAAACAACTTCGTTACTAAATCTGGATCTAGGGAAAATTTATAGTAGCAAAATCTTGTTTAAGTTGGTTAAACGGATAAGGGTTTTCGAGACGAAACTCTAGGCGCTTGAATCGCCTGATTCCGATAAACGAGCGAAAAGTTATACTAAAACGAAAATCGGATCAGGAATCGCGATCAGAAAAATCGCGGATTTAATCCGAGAAAAAAAAAACGAACGAACTCGCTAGAACGAACGAACGGACGAACGCTCGCTATTTAAATAAACCGGAAAAACCGATCTATTTAAAAAAACCGAATCTAAAAAAAAAAAAACGATGGAAAAACGGACGAACGCGGCGGCGGCGGCGGCGCTGGGCCGGCTTGGGCGGGGCTAGGGTTTCGGCTGGGCCTCCCCCCGGCTATATATAGCCTAGTCGGGCCAGGAGTCCTAGTCGGACACGGCCCTTAGGTCGGTTCGTTTTTTTTAAATAATTACGCTCGGAAGAAAAATAAAAAGAAATACTAAACGGACTCCAAAAATCCCGAAATAAATTTTCCGGGCTTCTAAAATCAAGCCGCACAAGGTGAACATTTATTTGGGCCTAAATGCAATTTTGAAAAACGCACATTTTTCCTAAATTCAAATAAAACACCGAAAAACTCCGAAATAAAATCTTATTTGATTTTATTATTAAATCCTCAATATTTCTTTATTTTGGGAAAGTCATTTTATTCCCTCTCTCATATTTTTGTAATAGAAATAATTGATGATAAAATAAATAAAATCAAATGATCCTATTCTCAAAATTTGAGAAAACTCAAATATGAAAATAACGAAATCCCCAACTCTCTCCGTGGGTCATTGAGTTGCGTAGAATTTCTAGGATCAACCAAAATGCAAAATAAAATATGATATGCAATGATGATCTAATGTATAACATTCCAAATTGAAAATTTGGATGTTACATGGCAACGGCGCCAGAAAGTAGTCTTGATAACCCACAAGTATAGGGGATCACAACCGTTTTCGAGGGTAGACTTCTCCAATGCGTCCCATGGCGATGTGAGCTGCCATGCTCTTTCCTAGACTCCAAGTTGGTGCATCAAAAGAAAACTCTATGGGTTCAGTGACTGGCATGAACGTCCTTCCTGGAACTTGAACTTGAATCATCCAGCGCTCTTCTTCAGGTAAAGTGGCGTTGTAGGTTCCGGTGAAGCTTGGTACTCCTATGTTCAGGTATCTAGTGACTTCCTTCAAGTGACGTCCAAAGGGTGTATCTTCATCCGGTTGCGTGAACTTGTTCCTTGCATCCGCCATCCTAAAGAGTAGAAAAGATGAGAGGTCAGAAGAGAAGAGAGTGAATAGTGATCTAGGTCTTTAGCTTAGTGGTCGTGTCCTACAGTCAGCGTGTGCTCTGATACCATCTCTGTAGCGACCAGACCTCAAACAGTCTGATCTCTGTGCTCCGGTGTCATCCCTGGATCAGTAATGCTGACACCACACAGTACTCGGAGGATTTATAGCAGAGTAGCAATCACACACTTATTACATCGAGTGTCTCAAAAGAGAACTTATTACAATAAATATGGCTTAAGGCCATCTAATAACGATAACAGCGGAAGGCTTGGAAGATAAGTGAGTCCATCAACTCCAACGGCATCACTGAGTATAGAACCACGACCTAAAAACTCCTTAATCGTCGTCTGAAAAGTCTGCAACATTAACGTTGCAGCCCGAAACGGGTCAGCACATGGAATATGCTGGCAAGGTAACACATAGAGAGTAATGGAATGAAACAGCTATACTATATGCATATTTGGCTGGTGGAAAGCTCTATGGTTACAGTTTTGCGTAAAGCCAATTTTTCCCTACTTCAAAGGAATAAATTTATTAACTATCATGGTAGTTGTTAAACATTGAGAATGGTTGACAGCATTCTCAATCCCAATTAAGCATCATCATTAAACATAACCCAACAAAATTAATTTAGAGTAACATGTTGAGATTCACATGATAATCCAAGTACTAGATACTCAAGATGTCCATAACCGGGGACACGGCTAACCATGATTAGTTTATTACACTCTGCAGAGGTTTGCGCACTTTTCCCCACAAGACTCGATCGCCTCTGTTTGGTTTCTCGCACTACATGGTGTTTGAGAAGACGGATGACCGAGACATAGTCTTTCAGAAGCGCTAGCACCTTACGATCGGGTAGACCGTACCACCTACATCCCCTACATCTGCTAGTCTACCACTGTAAGAGTTCGCACAACTTAGTCAACTATGCTAGAGCCCATAATAGCTTGTGGCTGCACACGGAAGTTTCTAGTATGAATAGTCTCATGATCCCTTTGAGCCTGGGTGGCGGTCCAAAAGAAAACAGGCAAGTCCTGGAATACCCAGGTGCCTCAATCCACCCAGATGTGTGTTTAAGTTGCCACCTTAGATAAACCATTAATTAAAAACTCACATCTGTCATGGATATCACTCACCCAATCCACGTCTACTAGCATAGCATGGCATAATAAGCAAACGTAGAAGTAACTCCCAAAGGTTTGATAATAAACAGGTAATAGGTACTACCTCATCTACTTCCCATCCCACAATTTAATTAGATCCTAATCATGCAATGTGTGAGGATTGATCTAATGCAATAAAACTGGGTAGTAGGAAAGTATGATCAAAGTGTTACTTGCCTTGCTGATGATCCGCGAAACCTAGAGATTCGAAGTAACAGGGCGCACTCCGGGTATTCTATCGCAGACAAACAAACAAGCATACAATAAGTACTCATCTAATGCACAGGTAAAACTCAAATAAGAGATCTAACCAGAAGGTTCAACTTAAGAACTCCGGTTGGCAAAAAGAATCAAATCGAACGAAGCAACGAAAGTCAAACGGCGAAAGAAAACAACTTCGTTCTAAAATCTGGATCTAGGGCAAATTTTACAGTAGCAAAATCTTGTTTAAGTTGGTTAAACGGATAGAGGGTTTCGAGACGAAACTCTAGGCGCTTGAATCGCCTGATTCCGATAAACGAGCGAAAAGTTATACTAAAACGAAAATCGGATCAGGAATCAATCAGAAAAATCGCGGATTTAATCCGAGAAAAAGAAAAACGAACGAACGCTCGCTAGAACGAACGAACGGACGAACGCTCGCTATTTAAATAAACCGGAAAAACCGATCTATTTAAAAAAACCGAACTAAAAAAAACGATCTAATTTTTTTTTAAAAAAAACCGATGGCACGGAAGTCGAGGCGGCGGCGAACCTCGGCGGCGGCGGCGTCGGCGCGGGGCGGCGCGGAGGCGCGGGCGGCGGCGCGGGTGGCGGGGCTGGCTAGGGTTTCTCCCGGGGAGGGGGGCTGGGCCGGCTTATATTGCCTAGTCGGGCCAGAGTCCTAGTCGGACACGGCCCGTTAGGTCGGTTCGTTTTTTTTAAATAATTACGCTCAGGAAGAAAAATAAAAAGAAATACTAAACGGACTCCAAAA